>NC_085141.1:120637422-120937784 GCF_024139115.2 Armigeres subalbatus | reverse complement strand
ATATGTACGTTATATCGAAGTTTACCTGTAATATTAAAATACGCCGTTTAATAGCTATTGCGACTTGAGCTTGAGCTTGAGCTTGATTGACTGCCCGTAGTTGCTACTCCATTATGACCAGATCAGCTGTTCTTGCACAGAGAACCAACAGATGTTTGCTTGGGACTAGCACTAATCTTCAATGTACAAGTACTGGTGATCTCTTTTGTTAGGTCACACTGGCGCCTGCCACGACAGAATGCAAGTCAATGTAAGGAAGGGGGAGAAAATGATGATGTAATCACTCGCCCACTGCAAGCCGAATATACCTCTGCGCTTGCCACGAGTTCATACGGAATTTCTTGGAATTTTTTGGGTTAGGTACGAGAAGCAGAGGTTCGTCTTGGTTAACGAGCTGCCAATGTTATAGATAGAAGAAAGCAACTGATGGAATTTCTAATTGGATGTAGGAAACGAGCTTCTAGTTCATTTCCAATTCTAGCGATTACTAGAACATGACAAATATAGAGAAAGATACAAAGTAGGAGAATGGAACGGACCTGGGATTGAACCCATGACCTCCTGCGTATGAGGCAGAAGCAGTAGCCATATGACTACCAAGCCCGTCCGTTTAATAGCTATTGCGACTTAAAAAGAATAATAAAATAGTTATAACAGTTTTATTGATTTTTAGTCATATTTGAATTACCTGCACTTGACAATGGGCCAATTGTGGCAGTTAATCTCATACGCATAACAAAGTACAAGTAATGAACTTTAAATTAATACCTGAACTGTAGAGTTCTAAGCGAATGTAAGGAAAGTTTCATCAAAAAACATTCCCTAATAGGGTGGGTGTACCAATTGTCGCCATACATAACAACAACTGGTGGACTTTATATATCAAGCGAAAGGTTTTACTTCCTGCTACTTAGAACAGCTGTAAAAACCACAATAAAATTTGTTATAATCCTCAAAATTGATTAATCCATAATAGGAACGCATGCACCAGTTGTGGCACTATTCTTAATTTTGGTTCCTTATTTGGCAAATCCCATTGCTTTCTTATGGGATTGGCCAAATTGGGACCACTAGTGCGACAACTGGTGCAAAGGACGTCAAAAATTAAGCAAAATCAATTTTTACAATTATGCTTTGCTTGTTTTGGAGGAGATCAAAGGTTTTATCGTATCATATGAATATGCTTCATTGATATGAACTTGGTTTGCGGTTTGCGGTGATTTGTTTGGTCATTTGGCATATAAAGCACTAGTGCGACAACTGGTGCTATAGCCACCACTACTGGTTCATCTAGCCTATATAAAGCAAAATAAATCTCCCATCACAAGGAGTTATTGAATCAGCGCACCATGCGTCTCCATATGCTTGTTCACGCTAACTTTCACATACTTAGTGACTGAGTAAAATTGTATTGCCCTCTCTTTCTATCTCACGAAAATTTTACTCAATTTCCGCCAAAAGCAGGACAGCTCAAAACAATGAATAATTGTCCTACTTTTGACGAAAATTGAGTAAAATTTCCGTGGGAAGAAAATATGCACGATACTCAATGCATAACATAATTTGTTATTATACTTCTATTTCAATACCAAATGCAAAACAAGCATGTTATAACTCAAGTAGGGTAAATGATGTATCTTGGACAAGCGCAGGACATTCATTAGAAAGTATATCGAGATTGAATAGTATAAAACAATTGAAAACCACTAGGTTCATCCAAATTCATAACGTATGATTAGTCTTGTGTCTCCATTGCCCAATTTTTGAGTAAATTACGTTTACTAGGTGTAAACTGTGATATACTGCGAACTGAAATATTTTCTTTTTGGACATCAAATATATAATTTCGACATGGAAAATGCATATATTTTGGACAGAGTCATTTTCTCCTAATTTAAAAATGGCCACCTGCAGATCTCAATGGTATGACTTACCTACACGTATCCACATTCATTTAAATGCATTTATTTGCTTAACTGACATAGATTAAACCAGAAATTAACATTGTTTCGCAATCTTATCGATATCATTGAAAACAGCCTGAAAGTTGGCAATTAATGGTTCATCCATGTACTGTACATGGGGTGACCAATAAATGTATAATATATATAATAGCCCTGTTTGTCTGTCCGGTGACTAGCCAACCAGACGCAGCACGCGGAGAAATTATAACAAAAATAAAATATTTGACACTTCAATTCTTTTTTACTATCAAATGCAGAAAACAAAACCAGTGACAACCTTAGACAACCAGACACAGCATTTGATGAAAAAAATCACAGACAACAGACGTTGAAAATTTTGATTAAAAAAAAACACTTGCCACGGGCGCTACAGCGTCCACAAATAAACTAGTGATGAATAAAAACATAACTTCATTTTGGTCACTCCTTTTTCATCCGTCTCAAGTTCATGTTAAGCGATTGGAATATGTTAGCATCTCAATTACAATCAAACTTTGGCCGCAGGACCTCAAGATTGCCGTTTGAACCAATTTAAACGTGTTTTAGGTGCATGTTACGAAGAGTCCTATAATGCATGTTCTTCTGCATACTGGTGTCCAGCAGGCACTTTGTTAGATAGCTTTACAGTTTAGATAATTTTAAAGATAAATGATAGTTGATTTGTGAATTCTCATCAGGAGCGTCTAGAGTTGAGGTAAAAGTATGCGATGATCATACTTTCGATAAAAATTTTCCTACACATTATCTAAACTTGATCGAAGAAGCTCAGGCTTGTCCAAAATATGTACATGTCCAAAATATATCATTTACCCTATTCTGCTTATAAGTTTTTGGTATTATTTTTTGGTATTATACCTCTTATGCAAGGCTAGTTCATACCAATTTCTGTTATTGTCGTCGCTCCTGCTCGGGTAATAATTGCTCATAGTTTATTTTTTAGCTTATATTTCATATATGAGCGAAAAGGAAGACGAAGTTTATTAATTAATAAGGGAATATTAAATTTTATACCTAGATTATCATTATGATGATTTTTATTATGTTCTAGAAATATAGCGGCTCCTCCAACATTAAATTTATTAGGAGAAATCTCTTTATTAAATAGAATTGTTAGATGATCATGATTAACTATAATTAGTTTAGCTTTTTGCCTTTCTCGTACAAAAAAGTTGTACCAGAAGGCTATAATTTCACTCCAAAAGCCAAATTTTGATAGAAGGCTCGGAGACCCATAGTGTTATATACCAATCGACTCAGCTTGAAAAACTGAGTAAATGTCCGTCTGTGTGTGTGTGTGTGTGGATATGTGTAGCCCCGGGAATTTTTTAATGTTAAACACGTTTCATATAGAACGACTTGACCGATTCGAGCGCAACTAGTTTCATTCGACGGAGAAACTTTCCTAGTTGGACACTATTGTTTTTGTTTGCTAATAATTCATTCGGTTTGAATAATATTTCTATTTTTCTTGTAGCAAATACGCTGTTTACATGCACACACTTTACAAACACGCTGTTTACATGCAAGTCATTAATCAGTTTAGCCGTGACGCAATCCATTACTCTCATAGTTGAGTAATTCTTAAGTAGCGTGATATAATCACATCAAAGCTTTTAACCGCCAAAATGTAGGCAAGTTACGTTGCATTTACCATACTAATTCGAATTCAACACATTGAATCGAGAAAGGTATAATCACCACTGGTGGATAAATTTGGGTTTTTTTATCATTTTTAATAGTTGCTTATACATTACATTTATTTGCATATAGACAACATAAAAACAATGTGTGAAGGGCTGTTTGGCCGAATGCCATTTTGCCGAAGGCCACTAGGCCGGAAGTTGTTGGCCGAATATACCATTTCGCCGAACAGACCATTAGACCGAAAGTCATTTGGCTGAATAGGACATTTGGCCGAAGAGGATAAGTAGTGGGACGTCTCACTTCTCACTTCACACTACTCACAATGAGAAGTGATAAATGAGATGTGATTAATGAGCAGCCAGCCCTGTCGTCCTGTTTAGTCACGCTTAGTCAACAACTAAGAAGCTTGCCCTTAAAGCAAAAATTTGTGTTGGTCTATTTAAGCTCGCCTATATGGGTCTCAGTATAATAGTTACTATCAACTGTGTGTACAAAAAATAATAAACCAATTCGGTTGTTGTGCATCCGCGAGTATGGCTTCGCACTGCCGGCGCCTTTATGAGTCGCAGATGAGCGCTGATAGTTACTATCAACTCCCCGAAAGCTAACATGTTGTGCATCCGCGAGTACGGCTTCGCACTGCCGGCGCCCATATGGGTCATGATTCTGCATTGAAAGTATTCCATTGTTCACCTAAAATCGCATTCCAACATCCCCTGAAAACATATTTTATTTTGGGATACTTAGGTCATAAGCAGCCTTTAAACTGAAAAAAAAAAATGGAAATACAGCCTGGACTCCTTAAATCGCTTAAAGCATAGCAGACCAGTAGAAATCAAATAGTTAGGTTCAAAGGAAAGCAATCTGTAGCTAGTCATACCACATCAGGAGTCCCGCAAAGCTCTCATTTAGGTCCTTTACTGTTTATTTTGTTTGTAAACGAATTGACCTTTATTCTAAAACATCTAGAAATGAGTAGTGAGACGTCTCACTTCTTATTTTGCACTTCTCATTTTTCTCTGTAAAAAGTGAGAAATGAGGAGTGAGGATTGCGACGTCTCGCTTTCACACCTCATTTCTTACTTTTCAAATAGCCTATTCGGCCAAATGTCCTAGTCGGCCAAATGTCATATTCAGCCAAATGTCCTATTCGGCCAAATGTCATATGCAGCCAAATGTCCTATTCAGCCAAATGATCTTTTCGGCCAAATGACCTATTCAGCTGATTGTCCGATTCGTCCAAATATCCTTTTCGGCCAAATGGGTTTCGGCCAAATTACCCTTCCCCCATGACCTAGAACGAAACATTCATAATTTTTCATAAAAGTTCAAAGACAAAAAAAATGCCACGCCGATCCATGTGAATTAGCTTGCTGGGTGATGTCGAAAACACATGTGTCCCCGCGATAAATTATGACAAATGCCGCGGCCGATGATTTTCAAACCGGCTAACACCTCTACACCTGATACCAACCCGACTAGAAGGTCGTATCAAAAATATATCATCCTATGTTATTATGTTACACTAAATTTTCATAACAAAATTTGTTATAAACATGGTGCAGGATGTTGTTAAAATATCTAAATTTCTATCAAAAACTACACTACTGGAAAATAAAAACTATCAAATTTTGTTACAATTTTATCATAAAAATAACATATTTTGTTAGAAATTTATAACAGAATCAGATCCAAAATATATTGTTTCTGTGCAGTTGGAAATTTTACAGGTCGTGATGGGTCTCCAGATTGTGATCAACAATCATAATTTTTTGTTTTTGTCTGAACAAGAATATTTTTCGAGAACATGAAATTAACAACATTACAAATAAGGCAACCTTCTCAAATTATATCAGCGTTGTGATATCTATGGCTGGGAGACTTTGCTACATCTATTTTAATTGCCTACTGTTGGGCAATTCGGTGTTAAGCATTTTTCATATCATATTATTATATAATCCTGTTACAACATTTGAAAGATAATGGCTACTGAGAACAAAATTGTATCAAAATAAGTTATAAATATCACAATATGTTAAAATTGCGTTCATTTTTTGTTATGCTCTTCTAGTCGGGAACCTTTTTCTTAAAGATGTCGAGATTTTTTTGCCTTTGATTGAATGATTTATATTTGCTGTTACACATCCTCTAAAGATAATTAGTCGTGGACTTCTTGTGTCATCAAATTTTAATATAAATAAAAACCACTTGGTTCAGTCGTCAAACCCCCCTCCCATATGTATAACCACGTGGTTTCTGAACGGCCCCTTATTTGAAACCTTCTAGCAGACATATTGTCACTATGGGGTTCCAATTTAATTGGTTTAGTGAAGCTAAATATTTGGGACTTCTGCAAAAAATTACTTTCAAAAATCACATTGAAGGCATTCTAGCCATATATTAAGTGTATTTATCCACTTATAAAAAGAAAATCAAAACTTTATCCAAAGGACAAATTTTGATTTACAAACAAATTTTTAGACCTGCCATGTTGTATGCTGTGCCAATATGGAGTATTTGCTGCAATACCTGAAAGAAGGCACTTCAGAGGAATCATTTTTTTATATGATTCTGAAGTTGCCTTAGTGATATAGTGCGAATAATCATCACAGAAGTTCTAATATTGAGACATTGCAACAAATGTCCAATGAAATAATTTCCAATTTTAAACAAAAATTGATGCAATCTTCTATTGCAACGTTCAGCTCCTTGCACCCTTAGTTTCAATTACGGTTAGTTTAGTTTAAGTTAAAAACATTGTTATTCCTACATGGTTCATAATAAATAAGTATGATAGTGTTAATCAAACACGGAACACCTAGTGTATGAAATAAATGCATGTAGGGATGAATCGATACAAGTAAATACGAGTAAATACTCGATACTTTTTATTCAATACCAAGTATTTTTGGAATCGATACTTTGATATCCGATACCAACTAAGTATCGAATTGAAGTACTCTGGAATCTATCGAGTACCCGATTTCAAGTATATTAAATCTAATAAACCTTAATAGAAACATTCGTTTTTCTTCGAAATAATCTTCTAAATTTTGGTATTAAATTCGAATAAAAATACAATGTATTCAATTTCTGCAGAAATGCATGCCGTTCAACACTTATTTGTGCTGATTGCTAACACTTATAATTATTAGTGAAATTCAGTTTGAAGTGAAAAGTGTACTATGCTTTATTTTAAAGATTTCTTATGGTGCACCCAAAATTGAGTCCTCAATCCTGATCGTAACTGTGGCCTATCCTCAATTCTTAAGTGACCAAACGTTTCGTATTATGCGGGACAATCCCAGACAGTCGAAAGACTATGGAATCCGTGAAAAATCCTATGAATCTAAAAGCATTCGAATAACTTTAAGGTTCTGTAGAATGTGGTAATATTAAAAACTAGCAGACCCGACGAACTTTGTTTCGCCTAAAATTGATTTATTCTGTGATAAGTTATCGAGTTATGAAGAAATTTATGCTTCATTTGTATGGGAGCCCCCATTTTCAGAAGGAGGGGTTTCGATTACCACAGGAACATATCTTTCCTTCCAAAACCTCCATATATCAGATTTGGTTCCATTTGCTTGATTAATTCTCGAGTTATGAATTAATTTGTGTTTCATTTGTATGGAAGTCCCCCTTTCCTTAGAGGGGAGGGGTCTCGAACCACCTTAAGAACCTTCCCCTGCCCCGAAAACCTCTGCATACAAATTTTCACGCCGATCGGTTTAGTAGTTTCGGAGTCTATAAGGTTCAGACAGACAGAAATTCATTTTTATGTATATAGAAGATTAGAACTAAAAATATGTAAACATATTCTGAAAAGTTTAAGTCGTGACTAAGATCTGAGTCGGAAGGTTCGGAGTTTATTCCAGGATCTGGAAATCGGGATATCAGAAAATTTGTAAAATCTGAAGCAACCATAGATCTGTAAAGATCTAAAAAATCTGTAAAATCTGTAGGAAAACGCCCGAAGCATTTATTAATTTTAAAAGGATTAGAAAACAACTTCACCGTCTTTATCCAATGGTTTTTTCCAGACTGAACACTTACATAACATAAAGGACAACGGAAAATATCCAATAGACCAGTGAAAAATGTGTTGCTTGTCGAAGAACTTCTACGATCGAGGCGGGAATCGAACCCTCAGCTCATAATACACAAAATGCATATAGGAGAACAGCTCCTGAAGTTCATATCATGGCTCCGATATTCATCCCATCAAAAACAAAGCAATGGAAAAGTATTTGATTTGTTTCTTTTTTTTGTATTTTTTTTCAGCAGTGAGCATGCATGTTTACAAAAAGAAGCGACGAAATTGGTGCCGTATTCCTTTGTTTCACGAAGAGATGAATATATGTTCAGTGAGATGGAGATCGGAAAAGTTCCCCTACATATTATACCATACGCTCAGACGACCGGCGCCGCAAACCGAACGGCCACGAGATCAAGATTGTAAAACATTTCTTTCGAAAGTATTAAGAAAATCCAAAGTAATCGTTTCTAAGAGTGATTGGCATCATACTGGGCGTTAAAGGTTGATAGGACATAAAATTTTATAAATAAAGCATGAGCATGAGCATGACCGTGCATTTCGTAGTTGCTACTCCGTGATCGACCAGAACAATCGCAATTGCACAGGGAACTAATGGATGGAAGCATGGGATTTGGTCTCCAACCTCAATGTGCACAGTCCGAAAGCTCTAGTATTTTGGATAGTCTATAACGGCGCTGGCCACGTCCTCACGGTCATCGGGGATGGGAAGGAATTAAAGATGCAGTCACTCGCCCAATGCAAGCCGAGTTCCCGCCACGAGTTCCTGCGGAATTTTATTGGAATCTTGGGGTTAAGGTTTTATGGCAAAGGTTCGTCTTGGTTAACGGATTGCCAAATGTGATAGTTATGAAAGGGTGGTGTAGTATTCTAATTGGATGCCGAAACGAACTTTTTTTTTCGCTCGTTTCGAATTCTAACAGTTACCTGCTAGAACTAATCAAGTTGTAGGTATAGGGATAGAAGATGGAAACGGTATGAGAGCCCATTTCCAGTTCTAGCGATTGCTAGAACATGAGAAATATATGAAAAGATACAAAGTAGGAGGAATGGAACGGGCCTGGAATTGAACCCACGACCTCCTGCGTATGAGGCAGAAGCGGTAGCCATATGACCACCAAGCCCATTAATTTTATAAAATTTTATAAATAAAGTTTTCAAAATAGAAAATGCATAAAGTGTCCCGGATTGATTCAAGAAAAAACTAGTCACTTTACTCAATCCTATATTGGTTTAAAATTTCTTCAAACTCGATAGTAAATCTTGAGTAACCTCGGCTTTACGAATGATTGCAGCTGTGTTGCAGTCCTATCCTACTGAAGAAGCATCAGAGAGTTTCGCATCTTTAGGAACATAAATTAAAAATTTCGAAAAATATATTTGATTTTATATGATGGAAAGATGCTATTGGTTTACATATTAAATGTTTCACGGGAAATAAAGTTTAACAGCTTTTAATATACTCTCGATATAAGTGAATTAAAGTATCGAAGAACAAATAGTAATGAAATGTGCCTAATTCTTTAGTGTTCTATTCAACATAAATAATGAATAACTACTTGACAGTGACAAAACAATCATTTTTGAATTTTACCCTAAACATATAAGTACTCATATGATACCAGTAAGTATCGGTACTTTTAATTCGATATTTAATGGTATCGATACTTTTTTACGATACTACTTGAAAGTAAAAGTATCGATACCTCAGTGGTATCGTTTCATCCCTTGCAAGTAATAGATAATTAACGATTAAGATTAATTAAAAAATATCCATTTGTTTTGATTTTGTTATTCTGGTTTTTCACCTAGAAGTCGTTCAATAATGATGCCACAGGTTTTAGAGGGAGGGGGTCTAAGATTTTGTGACAGTACATATACTAGGTATACAAAAATGCGAGACAAAGGGGGGAGGGGAGTCTAGAAATCTAAAAAAGTAGTGGACGTCATAGTTGAATCATCCCCTACCTTAATTTGTCTACCCGATATTTCACCGCGTCGGGATGCAAGGGGCCGCATCCATTATATTATTGTTTTATATAGTTTGTGATAGTTATTTGTTCAATATTAAGGGGAATTTGCTTCAAATATCAAACATTATATTTCATAATCCATTAAATTCATTATTACAGTATAAAGGAACATGCTTGCGTAAGGCATACAAAGTGAAATTATAGAAACTTCCGAATAAAGGTCAAAACCAGAGATCGAATAAGATACGCCATGAATGTTCTCGAATATGCTTCTTGGGATTTGAAGACCGAATGTCCATACATAAAAGTTTGCTTAAATATTTTTTTTAAGAATTCAGAACAAAATTTTAGTTTCATGTTTTATCGAAAACCCCGTTTGTAACATCTACTAAGCATTTCATTTATAAGACGATTTGATAAATAACAAACTCGAAAAGTTGAACCTAGTATCCAAAATACCTCTTCCCATTTTGCATGAATCATAAACACATGGAAACCCATTAAACACCTGAAGGATACCAAAGCGAATGTAATACCTGAAAACAAACCACAAAATCTCTGTTTCTCAAACCATAAATATTATCCCAAAACAATTTATCCTGAACGATGCATCAAGGTCAACGAACCAATTTACGCATTTGCGGTCAAATCCTAAGATCAATGTGCGGTTCACGGAAGCTGCTCATTTTATTTGCACCGACTCAAATTGAGCTGCAACTCGCATCCATCTTCACCGTTTCCTTTCTTCACACCGCTGGAAGCCTTAGGGCCGATGCCTACGTAGCGTTTTTTCAACGCTGCGTGCACGTGGCGTTGAAAAAACGCAGGTGTGCATCGGTGCGGCGACGCTGCGTTACCGCTTTTTCCCGATGCACACATGCGTCCTTTTAACGCCGTGTGCACGCAGCGTTGAAAAGACGCTACGTGGGCATTAGGCCTTATCCTTCCAGGATCGGTGCACCTTCGCCTACACACCATGCGTTGCGACACAGTAGAGCACAGCAGGTTGCTATTCGACTTCAGGTACCTGTCCGTCCCATCTCGTTCCCTTCCCTGCCAATTGGCACCTTGTCCAATTTGTAAGGATGGCATCAATTTGCGTGACTTTTGGAAACCGGTGAAATGAATGGTCAGCAGGACACCAAACAGAAAACGTTTTACCATAAACAAACGCAAATATTTACCGAAAAGGGAAGCTGATCCTATCAGGCTGGGACCCTTTATCCCACCGGGTTACGTGAAACTAAGTTGTTCACTTACAGAAGGTACCGATTCGATCCACTGGATATCTTCGAACCTGTTGGGAGTGCACAATACTACAAGAGATATGGACGGTATCCGAAACAAAGAAGGCATTCTTTGCGCTACACAAAACGGAACAAAAATGATAAATTGATTGACCTGAACCTTTCCCTGGGCCTATGGGCTTGGCCCTGCTGTGGATCGGATCTCCGTTTGTTCATGGATCGGTGCGCGGTGGGTCCTCGGTCCTCGCTCGATCTTTTAAATGTGCCTCCGCGGCTCGCTTGTCCGACAGGCTTGACCCAGATTGGGCCCCGAAAAGGGCGTGCTTCAATAAATCAATCTCCGCTTGAGACCGGACCGGCGGCGGTGCCGTGCGTCGCTCGGTCGGCCGATTCCGAAAGTCGATCGCTCAATTCTAGGAGTTGTTGTGCTCATCTTTTGATAAGGCCTTTTTGGCGAGCACAAGGAATGCGGCGGAGGAAAACGTAGCTTGGAGCGGCGAGATTGGCTAATCGTTGGATGTGTGCATGGAAATGGTTTGAAAATTTATTTATGCCTTGAATTTGACCACCAGTGAACCGCGCTAGCGGGTGGGCGAACGGCTGAAGGGCAACTTGACCGGTTGCGGCCGACTGCCGACTGTAGGAACAAATAGGTGAAATCCTCACGAGCCTCGTGAAGGGAACCTTGGTGGATTGGAAGGCTTCCAGCGTAGTGCAGCGGAGGATCGATGAAGGGTAGCGAGCATTGAACTTTAGAGGTTTTGTTTGTGTGGTCGAGGTTGAAGGGGAAATTAGCAGATGCCAATAATTCGATTACTTAAGTAGCTGATGGGGTTGCTGTATAATTAAGATAAATTTGAAAATAACATTCCATTGTCTAGGCCGCTTGGAGTAGTATTTTGTTAAACCAATTGTGTTGGTAGAGTAATGGGGTGTATAATATATTCAATTATTCAAAATTCTGATGGCGATATGATGGAAAACAAAAACCTCATTTAACACCTTTTGGTTAATTTCACATGATGGATTACATGTATGAACAATTGTTTAATGCATCTACTGGTAATTTTTGAAAAACACTTCCAACCAGCGGATGGATGCAGAATTGTATATGCCAAGATTTTATACAATAAGTAATTGTACGATTTGTTTGTACACATTCAAACAGACATCATTTCAGTTTACCATCTGGGTCAATCGGTGCACATATAACACATATAGCCTAAATTTAAAAGTTCGGTTTTAGATTGATCCTGTAGCCTTGTCGTACGCTTAGTACCTGAGAACGGAAAAAAATCTTCACTAGGGTAAGTGCACCGGTTTTGGCCACCTTAGTGCCTAATTTGGCCAACCCTGAAAAATACATATTTTTCCAAAATAATCGATCAGTTGAAAGCAGCGTTGAAGCGTAAGGGATATATCTCTTGTTGGAACTAATAAAACCCTTGCGAATTGCTTTATTTTTGGAGTTATTCGCAAAATTGGCCAAATTAGGAACATGGCCAAAACCAGTACAGTTCCCCTATTGCAATAAATAATTATAAATAACATCAATGTACCTGTTATTGTGCACGCATTCCTTCAGTTTATGTTGTCTCGATTGCTCTAGCTTCGATGACATCGCAATGGCTACCTGCTGGCTAGCCTGAGATCGATCCAGACTGCTTAACGTGATTGAAGCTGGACCCCGAGAGCAGCCAATCTAACGAGTAACCGGAAGTAGGTCAAAGTCTTGCCCAAAACCGGATCTGCACTGGTTTGTGGCATTTATCTCGCTGCTCTCCTCTGGGTCAGAATTGGACTCGAAGTGATACGACTGGTTTGAATAGGTATCAATGTAAGTCGCTTTTTATGATGCAGCATTTTATGGCTGCTTTTGTTTGCCTTCCAACCATCGCCGATCGGGGCCCCCATATCATATGGTCATCGATGGCTTCCGATAAGGCAGAACCGGAGCTCAGTGCGGGATGCTGCGGATCGGACTAATGATCTGGATCATAAGCTGGACAAGGCTGGAAGGCCAGTTGTGAAATTAATTACCTTACTTGGGTGCTAAGTTGTTTGCCGCTTATTTTATCGGATGGGGCTGGTTGAGATGATATTTAATAATAACTGACGGGCAAAATATCCAATCAGAAAAATTAGGTCAGCAGGCTGCCTGAAGCTAAAAAATAAAGACATTCCGGTAACTCTCATTGATTTATACGGCGAATAATTTCCAAACTGTTGCCGCCTATAGTCATCCCTGCTCAAAAAGAATCGGCCAACATCCCATTCATGTAATGGCACATTGTGGTGCGCAAGATCAAAATTTATTGCGACCTTTTTGGCGAGTCCCATAACCCCTTTGGAAGATGACCACGGCACACAAAACTTTCTTCGTTGTCGGCACGTTTCTCCTCTCCTACAGAGAAGATGAACTGTTGAATCACCGCGGTGAGCGGTGGTCAAATTTTAATGCGTATAAATGAAAAAAATAAAAAAAATAAAAAAATTAAGGAGTTCGAAAACGAAATGAGATAATAAAATTAAAGTATCGGTCATACTAAGGATTTATGATTTTTGCCTTTCGCGTATACTAAGGATACGTAAAGGCTATAGGATCACTCCAAGACCGAACTTTTGTTAGAAGGCTCGGAGACCCATAGAGACCACTCGACTCAGCTCGACGATTTGAATTGATGTCTGTATGTGTGTTTATGTGTATGTATGTGTGTGTGTACAAAAAATGTGAGACACACTTTTTTTTGTACTCAGTCTTATCCGATTTCCTCGCAACAGGTTACATTCGACGCGGAATCCTTTCTAATTTTAAATAGGAGTTGGTCGGGTTATATCAATATGAGGAAACTATGTTAGCGTAGTCAGTGAAGAAAATCTCTCCAGAGTTGAGGTACCCGGGTAGCCTGGTCAATGAAATAACCAGGGAGACCCGCATACCTCCGTGGGTGGGACTTACATTCGGAAAGTAGTGCCCGGGAGGCCCGAGCTGAGTAGTACAGTCCTTTATCTTTGAGGAAGCAGATTAGGGCTGATATGCTTGCGGTATAGTCAGCCAAGGCAATTCGTATATTCATCGATATCCCGTAGCTGGATCGGGGAATGTCAAACTTTGAACAACGGCAGATCATATGTTTTACTGAGTTTTCTACTTTTGCAGATTTCACAAACGATCCGAAAGGGCCTTCCGCCGAAATTATGTGAGAATCGGGTGTGCCCTGTGCGAAGGCGGGAGATGACTTGCTGGTCCTTGAGACTGAGCATGTCGTTCCAGGGTGCCGTGGATCCTTTGACCTTCCGTAGCTGCGTGGTCCTGGAAGTTGTCCTTCGGTTCTCCCAATCCTGGATGATGATTTGTTGAGCAAGAGTGTCCACATTGATGTTTCCAGGCACCCTACATGACACCAGGGACTATGTCCAAAGGCTTGACGACCCATCCTCACGGTATCCGCAAGTTAGGGGGCCTGCCTAGGACTTGGTGGGGCTTTTCAGCGAGCTCTGTTAAACCTCTACAAAAAGCTGCATGTGTCCGCAAGTAGGCCCTATCAAAGCGACCGTGTGCCGCTCAAAGCGCTGTGTGCTGCTCAAAGGAGTGCCAATTGTCACATCAGGATCAAATGGCTAGGCTGCTTTCCGTCCCCTAAAACCGTAGCGGGCATTGTAGCACACTGTCTAATCCTGCCACCATCGTTTGCCTGCTGGATGCTCAGATTCCTTTTCCTGACTTGCTTTGATCTGGCTCTGAACACGTAAGTGTCAACCCTTGCATGACCTTCCTGCAGGCCGTAAGGCATGCAAAGATAACCATTAGATCATTAAAGGCGACTACTCCAGTAGGATTCAACGGCAGCCACAAGGGGGACCCAATGACAATGAGTGAAGCAAAAAATAATTCTTCTGACATTGCGTTATGCATGGAGGTGGTAAGCCCCTTTGCCGAGGGGGTTTGGTGAGGTATCCTCCCAGGGAGGCGGAGAGTGGAGTGACGGAGGCTGCAACTAGCAGCACCGGAGTCTCCCCAGCAGTGACGGGGTATAGCCCTATCAGCACGCTCGGCAGGCCACTACCCGGGATACGAGTATCATCGAGTTCACGAACTCAAGGCAGAACATCAGTAAGGAACTGAAACAGAAAGAAACAGAGAGAAGGCCGACAAAGGTGCTCAAACCGATGCCTTCTCCTTCCTTGGAGGAGCGACCATGGCCCGAGAGGCGATTGATTCCGCCGTGACGGCTAATGAAGAAAAGACGGCGAAGGCGCTCAGAGCAAAGCCAAACGACGTGCGACCATAAAGGCCAAACGTCGTCTGAACGGAGTAGATCGGGGTGCAGAGGAGCCTGAAGGGCGTCGACCCGAGAAGCCCAAGTAACATTTTTAGTTTTATAACGCTCTTGAAGACCATTATTTACTCTACAAGAGTACCATAAAACCATTATTAAACCAAAATGTTACTGGGGAGGTGACTTCTCGGACCAGAAAGGCGAAAGGCACCAACCAGGCGCAAGTCGCCGGGCCGCAAGAGGGTACCAGCCGACCGAAGTCGAACGCATCTGGACCCGCAAAAAAATGACGTAGGCGAGGCCTTGTTGGTGAAAACTGATAAGGCAAATTACACTGAAGTCTGGACTCCGTATCAAGAAACACATGTGAACCGCAACAGTTTTTACTCTTTGCGCTTCGAAAACTATGGTGGACATCACTACCATTGCCTCCTTATGAATCACGGTGTTCATTAATTAACCTAGAAGAACTAAAAAAAAACGCAGGGAATTCTCAATCTTTCATAAACGATATTATCGCACAAAGAGTAGATAGTAGTGAAATTTTGGCAAATATTTATTTTTACCCTCCTATCCGTTCTAAAAAAAAGTGTTCTTCTCTAGACAAGTTAGGTAATGACTGAACTACACATAGACTAGATAATATGTAATTATTGTACTGAGTATAATTGGTCTACATTTGATGGATGGCAAAGAAATAATTAAATCGATGCGAGCGGCCGAAAAGCTTTCGGCGCTGGGTCAGGACGTGCGAATGAAAATGAAAATGAAAAATGAAATTGGTTTTGAAACGCGGAGCGCAGGGTAGTGGGACTTACTACAGGTAGCTGGCTCAAGAGGTCTTGGGTGACGACGCCGTGGTGAGGTCGTTGGGGGCGGAAGTGACCCTCCAGTGCAAGCAACTGGACGAGGTCACGAACGCGGACGACGTCGTCTCTGCTGTCAGAGATCAGTGCGGTACAGAGGTCGATAAGACCTCTGTACGCCTAAGAGGCGGTCCCTTTGGCACGCAGGTAGCCTACCTTAGGTTACCGGTTGCGGAAGCCAAAAAGGTAATGGAGCGAGGGAAGTTGAAGATCGGCTGGTCAGTATACCCAGTGAGCAAACTCCAGCCGCCTTCAGTGGACAGGTGTTATCGGGGCTTAGAATCAGGGCACAAGCCCTACGACTGTAAGGGCCCAGTCCGTAGCAACCTGTAGCGTCGTTGTAGTAAGGAAGGGCTCAAGGGGCAGGAATGTGATAAGGCACCAAAGTGCCTCGTCTGCGTCCCATCGGAGATGGGAAAATTAGAAAAAGCCATGCACGTAACACAGCTGAATCTTAACCACTGTGCAACTGCCCAGCATCTGCTGTGGCAGTCGGTCTCGGAGTCGAGGACCGATGTCGCCCTCCCTCCGGTCCAACCTGTACAACGTCTAGGATGGCGGCTATTTGCACGACGGGACGGTACCCGATCCAAGAGGTAGTACACTACTCTGCTGAGGGTGTCGCGATAGCCAAGATCAATGGTGTGTTCTATTGTAGCTGCTATGCCCCACCAAGGTGCCCATTAGAACAGTTCAACCAGATGATCGATAGGCTATCGTTTGACCTAGTGGGTCGTAAGCCGGTCGTAATAGCAGGAGATTTTAACGCTTGGGCAGTGGAGTGGGGCAGCCGCTGCACCAATCGAAGGGGTCAAGCGTTACTAGAGGCGCTAGCGAAGCTCGACGCAATGCTAGTCAATGATGGTTCCGCTAGCACGTTCAGAAGGAACGAGGTCGTGTCATGGATTGACGTAACGTTTGTCAGTCCCGGTCTAGCATCAGATTTGGACTGGAGGGTGGACGAGGGTTACACCCATAGTGATCATCTAGGAATTCGCTTTAAGATCAACAAAGGCGTGTAACATCAGAGGTCCGGGGATCCCTGTCAGGTCCGTGGGTGGAGAGCCAATCACTTCGACATCGAAGTTTTCACCGCGGCCCTGGGACTGGAAGCCAACACTGAAGGTCTAAGCGAGGATGCGTTTTTAGCTGTCCTATCACGCGCGTGCGACGCCACCATGCCGAGGAAAGCCCTGCCGAGAAATGGCATACGCCCACTGGAGATTGCGGCCCTTCGATCAACCTGTCTCAAGGCTAATCGAAGGACCGCACCGAGGATGAAAGACCGGACCACCGTAAAGTGTTTCGAGCTGCGAAACTGGCCTTTAACAAGGCCATCAAGAGCAGCAAGAGAGAGTGTTTCGGCAACCTATGCGAAGGAGCCAATGCGAATCTGTGGGTGACGCCTACAGGATCGTGATGGCCAAGACCAAAAGGAGCTTTTCACCCCCCGTACGATCCTCGGATAGGTTGGCGGTACTCTTCCCGTCCCGAGCCACAAGCCTCCTGCACCGCAAGGCAATATGGCTGCGGCCGAAATGGTGGCTCCGGTGACGAACGAAGAATTACTCGCGGTGGCCAAATCCCTGGTAACGAACAAAGGGCCAGGGCCTGATAGAGCTTCGAACAGCGCTTTCAAGGCAGCAATCATAGCGAACCCGAACATGTTCAGGCGAGCTATGCAAAGATGCCTAGATGAATGTAGATTCCCCGAAAGATGGAAAAGAAAGAAACCGGTGTTGTTGCCGAAGGCGGGGTAGTCGCCGGGCGACCCATCGGCGCATAGACCAATCTGTCTTATAGACACGACGGGCAAGTTGCTAGAGAGGATCATCCTCAACAGGTTGACCCCGTACTCAGAGGGTACGAACAAGGAATCAGTTCGGTTTTTGCAAGGGACGAATTTCATTGATTTTTTTTTTAATCGAAGTAACTCTAAAGTAACTAAGTAACTAAGTAACAAGACCTACAAAAAAGTGTTGTATGGCGGACTGTCGTGAAATTCCCAGTTTTTTGGAAAATATCAAAAAAATAAAAACCGATGTCTATACTGAAAACTCAAAATTCAAAACCATGCAGCTCAGCCAATTTCTAACGGATTTTCAAGCAATCTTCTGGAATCGATCACAAAATTCCTATAGTTTTAACCGGAATCGAGGTCAATTTTTGTGCAATGGCCATGGTTCCGGATATATTCCGGGGAGTACTGGGGTTACCTCCCTCCCGGAAAAAATGGTCACTGGCAGATCGGCTTCGAAATCCATCGTGCGACATGTCAAACTTCATGATTTTGCAAAACAAGTACACTGGAGTACATTTCGGCGACTTTCGATCGAATTGGCCACCCTCCGGGTACTTCCAGGGCCTGGTTCCCTTGGGGAAGTGGCCAATTTTCGTTCAATCTTGGAACCCATCTTGCGACATGTCAAACTTCATGATTTTGCAAAACAAGTACACTGGAGTCCATTTCGGTGTTTTTCGATCGAATTGGCCACCCTCCGGGTACTTCCAGGGCCTGGTTCCCTTGGGGAAGTGGCCAATTTCCATTCGCTCTTGGAACCATTCTTGCGACATGTCAAACTTCATGATTTTGCAAAACAAGTACACTGGAGTACATTTCGGCGATTTTCAATCGAATTGGCCACCCTCCGGGTACTTCCAGGGCCTGGTTCCTTTGGGGAAGTGGCCAATTTTCATTCGCTCTTGAAACCCATCTTGCGACTTATCAAACTTCATGATTTTGCAAAACAAGTACATTGGAGTACATTTCGGCGACTTTCGATCGAATTGGCCGCTCCCGGGTACTTCCAGGGCCTGGTTCCCTTGGGGAAGTGGCCAATTTTCGTTCAATCTTGGAATCCATCTTGCGACATATCAAACTTCATGATTTTGCAAAACAAGTACACTGGAGTACATTTGGCGATTTTCGATCGAATTGGCCACCCTCCGGGTACTTCCAGGTAGGCCTGTGCGCTGATTGAAATTTTACCGGCAGTTGCGTGATAGATCATTTTCAAGCAGCGGCGGCGGCGTCAGCGGTGGCGTGGATCGGCGTGAACCAGTTCCGGAGGAATTCCTGAAGAAACTTCCGGAGGAATTCCTGGAGGAACTTCCGAAGGAATTCCTGGAGGAACTTCCAGAGGAATTCCTGGAGGAACTTCCAGAGGAATTCCTGGAGGAACTTCCGAAGGAATTCCTGGGGGAACTTCCGGAGGAATTCCTGGAGGAACTTCCGGAGGAATTGTTGGAAGAATTTCCGGAGGAATTGTTGGAGGAACTTCCGGAGGAATTCCTGGAGGAATTCCTGGAGGAACTTCCGGAGGAATTCCTGGAGGACGGAGGAATTTCTAGAAAAACTTCCAGAGGAATTTCTAGAAAAACTTCCGGAGGAATTCCTGGAGGAACTTCCGGTGGAATTTCTGGAGGAACTCACGGTGCCCCCAGATACGATTATTATCGCACTTTCATGAACCTCCGTGGTTTCCCACGAAAAGAAAGCTTGAAGCATCAGGAAAAGGATCCGGGGTGTTTTAAAATCTTTCATCGGTGAAATTTTGAATACGACCTGTTTTAAAATGTTCTAATTTTCCCATATATTTACATGTTAGCTACAGAATTAAAAAATGTACCTAATGGTTTTTCGTTCTCGATTGTAATTGAATATTTTTTTCATGCCAGTAGGAATGCAATATTTTCAAATATCTCAATATTCTTGGACATTCGTATAATGTAACCATGCTATGTGGGTATGTCATATATTAATGTTTTATCAACGTCACGTGCACACAGCGTTAAAATAACGCACACCTGCATCTTTCTGACGTCTCATGCACTCAGCGTTGAAAAGACGCTACGTGGGCATCGAGCCTTAAGGTTAGTCGTCCTAAATCTAATCGACCAACCAACAGCGCTGAACACGAAACATTTTCTTACAGTTGCACTTTTCAGATTAGACAATCCCATGTTTCCATGATAATACATCAATAATTCTCAGACATGTTATCACAATGTATAAGTAAATTGTTCCCAATAATCTCGAAGAACGACCAAGAAAAGTGCGTCACATGTTCGTGTATAAGTTGTAAATTGGAACACACATACAATATTCGTATCCCTAATGCAGTACTAATGTATTCGTCTTGGCATATCGTGAGCACGGATATGTAGATTGTATTATTGTAAAAAAAACCAATCAATTGGTACAAGAATCTATGTAGCTAAACACTGAATACCTGCAATTTATATACGGTAACCTTAGCAAGTTCTATAAGCTAGCCAGTAGTAACATTGAAAACATCGTATATGAAACATTCTAAAACTAGCACAAATAATATGGAGAAGATATCACCCCTATTTTTTTCAACCTTTATTACTCAGCTACACTGCACAAGATCGCATTTTTGTGCCATATGAATAGGAAATCCAGTAAAGATGGGACTGATATGCGATCATAGGCAGTACAATACATCCGAGTTACTTGACGTTTTGAAAACGGTTATTTTCTATAGATTTCTAAAGAGTAACTATGAGCATGAGTATGGGGAAAGTTGTTATTTACATTAACTAGAACTTGTGATATTGCACAACGAACCAATTGAATAGGACCTGAGGTTAATTATCTTCAATGTACACTTCGTTTCCTTACGGTCATATACATAGGAAGGATTCACTTATCATATAACGAGTTCATAAGTAGTGAAATTAAGTGAAATGGTTCCATCTCGCCTTAGGATAAACGAATACATGCCTCTAAAAACCCTATTATTCATAGTGGGAAGGAATGCTAGTTCGTATGCCTCTAGAACCGCCTTCTGAAGACCAGGTATACCTCTGTATCTTCATGATCGTCTAAGAATAGGAAAAACAATTATTTGTTTAATATTATCTTGTACGATAGATTAAGTTATTAAATTACTTGTTTGCATGCACAACACATGATGTAAAATGGCCTAATTGTATTAATTTATGGTAGGGCATCATCGTGTCTTGATGAGACTGGAATTGGAGGCTCTCCCCAAGACACGTAGATTATTTCTCGCAAATGTATGTCACTTTTGTAGTGTGTAGTCAATTAGTTCAGCAACTTGAGATGGGATAGTGAGTTAATATCAAGGGATACTTTACTTCGGTATTGGTATTCGGTATGGATTTCATTTTTGTATGAGAACGCATGAATTCAAATTAAAATCGCTACAGCTTGCGTACTGGTATGCTATGCAACAGTATGCTCTAATACACATAAAATATATTATAGCATATTATTCAACACATTTAGCAGGTGTCTATAATAGAGTAGAAGATGTATTTTGGGCCACCAGTTCCCCTTAGTTGTTCTACTGAACACACAACATCTCCTTATTATATATCCACGTAATATCAAATCTACAATTGTATGGGCACAATGATTTTCTCCATTATAAAGCATAAAAGAAACTTACGATACTATCAGGAATATATTAATTGTGAATAGTTTTGCGGCAGACTACTGTGGGCAGGACACTTTTGAAGAAGAACGCAGTTTTTTTAATTGTTTAGACGATTGTCTTCTTACAGACTATCAAAAAATAAATGCTTAAACCGCCAACAAATACAACTTTCTGGTAACTAATGGGTTTTTAATTATAAAATGGAAAATTTTCAAATAGGGCGTATTCGAAATTTCACCGATGAAAGATTTTAAAACACCCCGTATCCTTTTCCTGATGCTTCAAGCTTTCTTTTCGTGTGAAAACCACGGAGGTTCATGAAAGTTCGATAATAATCGCTTCTGGGGGCACCGTGGAACTTCTGGAGAAATTCCTGGAGTAATTCTTGGAGAAGCTTCCTGAAGGAACTTCCAGACGATATCCGGGAGTAGTATCTGGAAGAATTTCCCAGAGGCACTTATAGAGGAATATCTGGAGGAATGTCCAAAGGAATTTCTTGACGATCTTTTAAAAAAACTCGTGGAGGAACTTATGGAAGAATTTCTGGAGGAACTTCTGAATAAATTTTGGCGCTTGAAACTTGTTCACGCCGCCGCCAATCACCAACGGCGTGACGCCGCTGGCTGAAAATGATCTATCACGCCACCGCCGGTTAAATTTCAATCAGCGCACAGGTCTACCTGGAAGTACCCGGAATGTGGTCAATAAGATCTAAAATCACCGAAATGGACTCCGGTGTACTTGTTTTGCAAAATTATGAAGTTTGACATGCCGCAAGGTGAATTCCAAGAGAAAACGAAAATTGGCAACTTCCCCAAGGGAACCAGGCCCTGCGTCCTACTTCCCGGAGGGTGGTCAATTCGATCGAAAATCACCGAAACGTACTCCAGTGTACTTGTTTTGCAAAATTATGAAGTTTGGTATGTCGCAAGATGGGTTCCAAGATTGCACGAAAATTGGCCACTTCCCCAAGGGAACAAGGTCCTGGAAGTACCCGGAGGGTGGCCAATTCAATCGAAAATCGCCGAAATGTACTCCAGTGTACTTGTTTTGCAAAATCATGAAGTTTGATATGTCGCAAGATGGGTTCCAAGATTGAACGAAAACTGGCCACTACTCCAAGGGAACCAGGCCCTGGAAGTACCCGGAGAGCGGCCAATTCGATCGAAAATCACCGAAATGGATTCCAGTGTACTTGTTTTGCAAAATCATGAAGTTTGACATGTCGCACGATGGATTTCGAAGCCGATCTGCCAGTGACCATTTTTCCGGGAGGGAGGTAACCCCAGTACTCCCCGGAATATATCCGGAACCATGGCCATTGCACAAAAATTGACCTCGGTTCCTAAAACTATAGGAATTTTGTGATCGATTCCAGAAGATTGCTTGAAAATCCGTTAGAAATTGGCTGAGCTGCATGGTTTTGAATTTTGAGTTTTGTCGTAAAATGGGGGTTGGGGACGTACGTGTTAAGGAAAAAAAGTTTTTCTAACAACATTTAACACACGAATTCTTCAACCACCTCGATTTCGTCACCACCAATACGAACTCGTGGTGGGTGGCTTACGTTGCCCTCTATTGAGCCTCTTCTTATCATGTACTTCGTCTAGACGTATAGGGTTTCTTACCCCATTCCCGGCCTAACTTGCATACGACTGCATTATTTAATTGATATTTATGACTGGAAGCAACTTTTCCTGAATTTTGTGGGCTATATAATACTGCATTGATGTTCACTTCTACTTAAAAATAGCTATTCGTGCTAAATATCGTTCAAAAAAGCTTTCATTTGATTTAAATTAACGAGGTGCAGCACTCATTTCAGTCATAGCGATTCCCATTCCGGCATACAAAAAACCAGTTCCCGGCCTAGGCAAAATTTCACTCAATCTCTCAACATTTTACTCTCATTTTCTCTCGGGATGGTAGAAAATGCGACGTAAACAAAAATATGCACGTTCCACGACAACAAGATGCCAGATGGTATTATTCATAATCATTTTTATTTAGTTGAGAAGATATATTTACTCATTCGAATTTCTTCCAAATACTTAAAAACTATATTTTTTTCACCTTTTGAAATCGAAAGAATTATAAATAACATGATAGCGTCAACGTATTAGACAGTTTTCCTATTAACGATGAAGGATCATTTTCATAATCCTGGTCGTTTGGCAGCACGGTGCGGCTAGAAGTTCTTGGGCCGAGGTGAATTTTTGTTCGGTTTGAGGATACATTTTAAAATGTATTCTAATATGTTTAAATAAATTCTAGTGAAACGAAAAATTAGGAAGAATTGAAGCGCGTGTGTTTAGAATTATGGTGTGGTGATTAACAGCTTCAAGCAATGGTTGTATCGAGCACTGTGACGAATTTCAGGTAGGTGTTTATTCGATTATACCGTTTTGTAAAAGTAAAAAGAATCACTCCGGCTCAGTGGTGTGGCATCGGAGAGCGAAATTTTGAAATCTACATTTTTATTTTCTACAATTGGATCAATTAGGAGTAAAACAAGTGGTTGAAAAATATTGAATATTGTGAAAAATAAATGGGAGACTTTTTAAAAATTATCAATCATGAACCTACGGCTTCCAAACAGTATAAATCATTAGTTTTCTGTGCAGTGAGCCGGGAACCGGGTCCATAGGCCCAAGTAGTGATTTACCCTATGTAGACGTGTTGATGACTATTCAATCCGTTTAGCCTCGCTTTTCAGTCTGATGTAGGCTTCCTCCATCTTCTAAAAGTTACGTGCCATAATATCAATTTCGTCGGCGAACCAAATAACTGGACGGACTTCGTGAAAATCGTACCACTCGTGTCAATCTTTGCCCTTCGTATTACTCCCTCCAACGCGTACGGCGAACACCTGATCTGTGGTATCTGATTTATGCTGAGCAATTAAATGGCAATGATTGCGTCGTTATCGATCCTCACAGCATCAGTGATGGCCGTCGGCGGTGGTTGCTGTAGATAATTTATTCGCGCGGTAGCATCTATAGCTATTCAAAGGTAGAAAGTTAAATTTTCTCGCGAGATTCGTATAATCGTTTGATTGCTGATATGAATTATTAAGACGCATACTTGAAAATGAAACAAACATTTTTTTAAATGAATCTACCTTATTGGATACATCAATATACAGTTATGTAAGCTTATTCAGATATTGTATTAAAATAATACAAATCTGTTAGATTTCAATGCAACAATTGTATATCGATTCTTGTCAAAACCCTTATTTGAAACATAATTTTGTGCTTTTGTGAAATGTTTAGGATTTTTATTTATTTATTAGGAGTCGTTCAAATATGACGTTATTCAACCGCTGCAACATCGATACGTTGGATTTTCCAAATCTCATTTAAGTGCTTAGGGGTTGAAATGTTTTGAATTTGCGATGTTTTTCCTTAAAGTAATCGAAATACATGCGAACGTACAATGGTTGTTGCGTCAACTATAAAATCATGGGCAGTGTGTTCGTCATATTTGAATCGCCTCTAACACTGTGTATAGTTCCAATGTACCCGTTATGTGTAACGATCACGAATCTTCATAGCAAACATTAACAGCTGACGAGTACCTCAACTTGAAATCTGCCAAATACTTTTCAATTATTTAGCTCTAGGAAGAAAATTCTATATTTTTGATATTATTCCGAACTCTTGATTCCTCGCTTGACGATAGATTTTTCGAAAATTCGCCTATTTTTAAAATGAACATATTTATTTCTATTTATGTTAATTACGACTCTTAGGTCTCTCATCGACGCAATCAGCCTCACTGTGCAATAACATATTCGTGCACCCTGAGCTGCCTTAGTGTAAAATTAGCGACAAATTGAATGCTGGAGCATGTGCATAAAATGAAGAATAAATTACTTGCGGGTTCGTCGATGCCGTGCGGGTGCAAACTTTGCTTCCGATGATGGGCCTCATATCTTCGTACCCCGGTTGCGACTGAGAAATTTTGCCCTGCGCTGCCGCGATGTGTATAGTTATCGTAAAGATGATTTTTATTGACTATATGTTCTACCCGGCTTTGCCACTGGATTGTTCGATTGCACAGTGTTGGACAGGGTCTCGACGTCGTCGTCGATGCGTGGCACAGATTCCTCCATTCCAGCCGATGTCTGCAGAAATCTGTTTTTTTGCGAAAATATTCAGGTAGGGACCCCTCTGTTGAATGGTGGGGTCATAAAAAGGTACCATGCATGCTTGGGACTCTCGCATGTTTGTTCTTGTGATGCGACAGCTGTGTTGCCAAGCTTATTGAGTAGAATGGGACAACCATGATCGAAAGAAATGCTTAGTTCCAGCACCACTGCCTCAATTATGCATTCCAGCCCAGGTCAGGAGAGACGTAAACAATCTGCAAAAACATGCAATTTAAGTGCCAAAGACACCGTCGCATCGTCATCTTCGGCGTAGTCGTTCGATCGTTCGTGTTTCCTCCTTGTTGGTGATGTTGTCGTTTACCTTTTTGCAAAATGCAACAATGGTCCGCGGCATTGGGTCTCGTTTTAGTATCCCGTTTGTATTTTTATCGTCATTCCGTTTGTTTCGGCGACCCACTGACAGACTGACTGAATAACTTTGAGTATTCTGACGAATGTTATTTGTCTGTATTCAGGAGGTTTAGGTGCACAGTCAGAAATTAGTAATTTTACATTAAATAGTAAATTTAAATTTACAGGTTGGCTTGAATTACCTCAAATGGGTTTATTTTTACATACGTTACTATTTAACATGCCGTTCAATTTTCAATTATTTTCCCTGTGTACTTATTAGCGGGTGTGATTTCGCGAGACTGAACTGAATGGATACTATCGTTTAGGTGAAAACGTTTCTTGCAAGTTGATTTTATGCAGCGCAATGGAGACGATGAACATAATTTTATGTCTGGACGAGGTGTAGAGATCACACTGATTGATGTACATCAATTATTTCCTGTTTGTTTGAAAATATTACCATGAATAATGAAATACTTATTTATTATTCAAAAATTCTTAAAATTGAACATCATAGTAAAAAAATAAATTGCCTGTCTTTCTTGTAACTATAGCCAAAACACAAACCAAATTTCAAACGCTATGGCTGATTATGATCATAATTTATAGTGATCAATTTATAGTGATTATTTCTGTCAGGACGAGTCCCATACTTCGTCGTTTAAAAGTGTGGGAGGGGTGGCCACCTACTAAATATTGTGTTCTATGTTCAAAACACCTTCCATTCATCCCTACATGATCAAACAGACCCAATGATGCCATCTTTTTTCTCCAGACACACAAAAGCACACCAAAAATATTACTTTCCATAAATGTCTTCTCCCCGCTCGGGACACAGGAACGAGTAGGTGCACGAGAGCGCAAAATAACTCCAACATTGCGCCGAGCCCCGACGACAACAACGACAACCGAAAAACTATCATTAACCTCAATTCAGGAATAAACCTGTAGGTACTGACAGCCAGCAGTTTCGAGAAGCTCCCCGTCTCCTGGTTAGTAACGAAAAACAACAATATCAGCAACCAAAGTTGTTCCAAAAAAGCTAATATGGAAAATGGCTTGTCATCCCACAGCCAGATTGCACGGCATTGTTGCTTCACCCGGCACCGAGCGAGTGATGAAGAGAACGGAACGCGACGAGCTCGCCCAGAATCATCAAGCGTGGCGTGGGGTTTGGATTGGCGGTGCGGGTGACTTGAATGAGTCAAGTGACAACAAACCCCCTTCGGTTGGTGCAGACTTCTTGATCTTGGTTTCAGCACACAAACTTTTTTTTTCGTCACTTTTCCATTCATTTCACTGTCACTCTTACTCAACCCTCACACCGTACCACCAACAATCATCTTCACGGCAGTATGTGTTGGGAAAGGACAGTCAATCACTCAACGGGATCGTCACCGTTTCTTATCGCCGTTTGTCATCGTTTGACGTTTATTCATTTGACGAGGTTCGAGGGCTCAATCGAAGCGCCAAGAGTGTTGTAATGTCAATTAGGCATGAGCAGCCAAATAATTCATTCATTGTGTGCGAAGCGCGATGGGTCCATGCATAAAAACAATTAGAAACAATCCGTCAGACTGTCCCAATACAACAGTGGAAGCAACCGAGTCGCACTGAAATGGAAGGAACGCGCGTCATCTGAACGGACACGGTGCGCAAATATGCAAAGTATTTTAACGGTAAACGTGTAAAAAAGCTGTCACGACCGAAACAACGGATCCGACCCACGATGATGGGGGATCGCGTGAATTGGCAAGCGACAAACCACAACCACGCTTTTGATTCGGTGGAGGATGATGTCACACTGAGAGGGACGAAGTTTGGCGATTGATCTATGCGAGATGATGTGGTAGGAAAAAAATTGATGAACATGACAATAAGCACGTTCATCTCGCCATGTGTTTGAATTAAGATGATAGAAATGTGCTTAACTGTCCGATTGATTTTATCAATCAATGCAGTGTTGTGCTGAATCATTATCAGGCGATAATGATTGCAATAATGAACACAGAATTTTCATTCAAACAATAATAATATCAGCTAATTGTCAACAGTCTCTCAACTGTCTTCTATTTGGCATTATGGTTTCATGATAGTAAGAAAATAGAGTTCAAAATGTAACGATAAATGCTTCAAATCAAGATACGATTTTCAAACGATTCTTAATCGCTGGCGAGTTTTAATCACATGCAAATTTAAAAGTAAGATCGCGGGTGAGTTTTGATCATCCTCGGTTTTTTGAAAATTTGATTTTTCTCATCCCTGAATCAATGAAATTTTGAATTATGATTGAGGGTAGTTGAAAAGTTGGGTAAAATGCTAAAGATTTTAAATACTATTTAAATGATATTTCCAACTAGTTCATACAATCGGTGGTTGATATATTTTCCAACAATATTTTCTAACAAACCTACCAAAACCTGTATAAGAACTGCATGTATGTATGTAGTTAGCCACCATCCTGGCTGGAGTCTTGCTTTGCATGTGGTTCCACTTAACAGTAAGGTCAAATTTCAATATTATTTTGAATTCAACATATTGCTGTATGAAGGGCAAAAAATGGGGGTGGTGGACCTGTAAGCAGAGACACTTACACGAACACCACGGGAAAATAAGAATCTCCTTCCAGCAGAATGATCCAACAAATATAATAAGGAAATTTGCAATACTTGCAAAGCTTTCCACGGGATGGTTTGTTTGAAATAGGGCGCGTCAACTGGTTAGCAACTGTTGGAGAAAAATGTAATAGACGGGAACGACTAATACTTTCCGTCCTTGACTACCACTTCCTTGTCCAGTTGTAACTTCATTGATGCCCTGATGCACCCTCCCAACCTCATCTCATATATTTACAATCAAATCAGTAATATAATGTAATGCATGTATACCATTCATATAGGTATTCCTCGGTATTTCGTATATGGCCTTGCTTTCATCTAATTATGGCTCCTCAGAAATGAGGACCTTAGCATCAATCCAAAAGCATCACTATCAAAAAATTGAGTCTTTTGAACCCTAATTTAGTGGAACATTTGAATTCCAGTTTGTTAGATTAAATAATATTGAAATTAATTTCGCATATACGAACTGTCGAAGTTTTCCTTTATAATGAAATGTACATGAGATAATGATAGGCGAATATATGTATACAAATTATATAATAAATATAATATAAGCTATACATTAGGGTGGCTCAAAAAACACTTTTACAAATTTTTTGATGGGCCGCCCCCTTATTCGGTTCTATTTGATGCCCTGATGCTCTGGACAAAATTTCAGCCAAATCGGGCAACGTTTGGGCGGTGCTAAACTCGTTGGAAGTTTATATGGAAAAATGTATGCAGAAACATCCAAAAACAGTGATTTGCAGTTGGACGGCACAATTTACGATCAAGAACTATGATACTCATTCAGTTCTTGTGGAAATAAATACAGAATGTTATGCTGAAAACTGTGAGAAGATTAGAGTTTATTAGGCAAAGATATTAGCATTTTACTGGAGTGTTGTAGGGGTGAATTTATTTCTTTTCAAAGGTAAAAGAAACGAAATTTGCTCAAACCCCGCTTCAGAGAAATGCTAATAACTTAGCCGGGCAAACTTGAATCTTCTCGCGGTTTTCTGCATAACATTCTGTATTAAATTCTTCAAGATCTGAATGAGTATCAAAGTTCTTAATCGTAAGTTGTGCCGTCCAACTGCAAATCACTGTTTTTTTATGTTTCTGCATACATTTTTGCATATAAACTTCCAACGAGTTTAGCACCGCCCAAGCGTTGACCGATTTGGCTGAAATTTTGTCCAGAGCATCAAGGCATCAAATAGAACCGAATAAGAGGGCGGCCCATCAAAAAAATTGAAAAAAGTTTTTCCCTTACTAATTTGAGCCACCCTACTATACATATGATATCAACAGTGAAAACATTTTTAGATAACAATAAAAAAATGAAATTTGGCGTGTTGCGGCTAAGGAAAAACCACGAGCTCACCCTGTTCAACAACAACTCTAGTAAGCTGAAAACTCCAGAAGTCGCGAGACTTCAGAGGACACTTGCAAAAGATCATACTAATGAACTAAGGAATCTGAAAAAAGTGGATGGATTTTCCACACAAACTTTTGGTGAAACATTAAAGTTGATTATGGAAACCCATTTTCCTGGATCGATTATGTATGTAGACCCAACAACAAGTGGTTCGGTTGAAAGTCAAAGATGTTCAGCAAGACCAACTAAAATGTCTGATGATTCAAAAAATGTTACACAAGCCTTGGCTGACGATATCTTTACAAAAGCAAGGGTAGAGAATGCAGTCAGATCTTTTGAGCCTTATAAATCTGCAGGACCGGACGGAATAATTCCAGCAATGCTTCAAAGCGACGAAGCAGTGCTGATTCCGCCGTTAATTGAGATTTTTAAGGCAAGTCTGAGACTCAATTATATTCCATCTTCATGGAGGAAAGTAAAAGTTATCTTTTTACCAAAAGTAGGAAAGCGAGATAAGACGCATCCTAAATCGTTTAGGCTCATTAGTCTTTCATCAGTTCTGTTGAAAACTATGGAAAAGGTGTTGAGTGATTATATCAACTCAAATTACATGATTAAACATCCACTGTCTAAGTTCCAGTTTGCTTACCAGTACGGTAAGTCAACAATTACGGCACTTCATACAGTGGTATCTAAAGTAGAAAAAGCGCTTTCGGTAAAAGAAATAGCACTTTGTTCTCTCTTGGACATTGAAGCAGCTTTCGATAACGCCTCTTATTCGTCAATGGATCGTGCCATGAAGAAAAGAAACTTCGACACGAACATTATCAAATGGATTCACAGCATGCTTGCAAAAAGAGAAATCTCTTCAGAGCTGGGAAGTTCGTCTCTTACAGTATGGGCAACCAAAGGTTGCCCTCAAGGAGGGGTCCTCTCACCACTAATGTGGTCCTTAGTTGTAGACGATCTTCTAGGAAGCTTGAAAGAAAAAGGTTTCGAGGTTGTAGGCTTTGCTGACGATATTGTCATCATAGTGAGGGGGAAACTCGACAATATCATTTCTGAAAGAATGCAATGGGCTCTAAATTTTACCCAATCGTGGTGTATTCAGGAAGGCCTTAGCATTAATCCGTCAAAAATTGTAATTGTACCATTCACTAGGAAAAGGAAACTTGATCTAAAAGCTCCAAAGCTTGGAGGAATAGAAAATTCAGCTTAGTGAACAGGTCAAATACCTGGGAGTCATTCTGGATTCTAAACTAAACTGGAATGCTCATATTGAGTGTGCAATCGGAAAGGCAACTAGTGCCTTCTGGATATGCTCTAAAACATTTGAAAGAAAATGGGGCTTAAGACCAAAAATGATAAAGTGGATCTTCTTCTTATTGGCATTACATCCCCACACTGGGACAGAGCCGCCTCGCAGCTTAGTGTTCATTAAGCACTTCCACAGTTATTAACTGCGAGGTTTCTAAGCCAGTTTACCATTTTTGCATTCGTATATCATGAGGCTAACACGATGATACTTTTATGCCCAGGGAAGTCGAAATAATTTCCAATCCAAAAATTGCCTACACCGACACCGGGAATCGAACCCAGCCACCCTCAGCATGGACTTGCTTTGTAGCCGCGCGTCTTACCGTACGGCTAAGTGGATCTATACTTCCATTATTCGTCCAAAACTGACATATGCTGCTCTTGTCTGGTGGCCAAAAACAAAAGAGGCTACTGCACAGAAGAAGCTGATAAAACTACAAAGGTTAGTATCCATTGCTATAACGGGAGCGATGCGCAGCACCCCTTCAAAATATTTAGATGCAATTCTTAATCTGCTACCATTGTATGAATTCGTGCAATGAATATGCAAAAACTTAAACGATTGAAGTAATTCAAGTCAGGCGATATTAGTATTTCACAAAATTTTCAATATGGGCCAGTGATGAATATGAATGGAGACTGGATGAAAGCTGTGGAGAACTATGACATTCCTTATAACATATATGAACCATCACGTATGGTTTGGAATGTCGGAGGTCCCACTGTTCGAGACGGCTCCATAAAATTCTACACAGATGGCTCAAAAATAGGAACAAAAACGGGTGCAGGAATCTTCGGCCCTGGGATAGCGATCTCAGTGGCAATGGGAAACTATCCAACGGTGTTCCAAGCGGAGATTTTTTCCATAATGAAATGTTCTAATATCTGTGTAGAAAGGAAATAGTCAAGCGGCACTCAAAGCGATGAGTAGCTTTAAATGTACGTCAAAACTTGTTTGGGACTGCATTCTTTCATTGCGAAAGGTGTGCCAAGAGAACTCCGTAAATCTGTACTGGGTTCCAGCGCACTGTGGCATTGGAGGTAATGAAAAGGCAGACGAGCTTGCGAAACGAGGTTCAAATACACAGTTTATTGGCCCAGAACCTTTCTGCGGTATATCGGTGTCAGGCCATTAGGCCGAAGGCCATTTGGCCGAAGGTCATTAGGCCGAATGGACATTAGGCCGAACGGTCATTAGGCCGAATGGCCATTAGGCCGAATGGCCATTAGGCCGAATTAGCAAAAAGAAGCAAGAAGTGAAAAATGAGAAGTTCTTTCTTCACCTCACCCCTTCTTCCTTCTCCCATCTCCCATTCTTTCTTTTTCCTTCCTTCTTCCTTTTCCCTTCTTACTTTTTTCTTCTTCCTTCTTCTTTTCTCCTTCTTTCTTCATCCTTCTTTCTTCTTTTTTCTTTCTTCTTCCCTCTTCCTTCTACCTTCTTTCTTCCTCCATCTTTTTTATTCTTTTTTCTTCCTATCGTTTTCTTCCTTCTTTCTTCTTCCTTCTTATTTATTCTTTCTTCTTCCTTCCGTTTTCTTCCTTTTTTCTTCTTTCTTCCTTCTCCCTTCTTACTTTTTCCTTCTTCCATGTTCCTTCTTCCTTCTTCCTTTTGTCTTCTTTCTATTTCCTTCTTTCTTCTTCCTTCTTCCTTTTTCTTTCTTCCTTCTTCCTTCTTCCTTCTTCCTTCTTCCTTTTTCCTTCTTCCTTCTTTATTTTTACTTTTTCCTTCTTCCTTCTTCCTTTCTACTTCTTCCTTCTTCCTTTCTACTTCTTCCTTCTTCCTTCTTTATTTTTACTTCTTCCTTCTTCCTTCTTCCTTCTTCCTTCATCCTTCTTTCTTCTTCCTTCCTTCCTTCTTTCTTCTTTATTCTCTCTTCTTCCTTCTTCCTTCTTTCTTCTTTCTTCTTTTTTCTCTCTTCTTTCTTCTTTCTTCTCTTTTCTTTCTCCTTTCTTCTCTCTTCTTTCTTCTTTCTTATTTCTTTTTCCTTCTTCTTTCTTATTTCTTTTTCCTTCTTCCTTCTTCCTTCTTCCTTCTTCCTCCTTCCTTCCTTCTTCCTTCTTCCTCCTTCCTTCTTCCTTCTTCCTTCTTCCATTTTTCTTCTTTCTTCCTCCTTCTTTATTTTTCCATCTTCCTTCTTTCTTCTTCCTTCTTCCTTCTTTCTTCTTCCTTCTTCCTTCTTACTTCTTCCTTCTTTCTTCTTCCTTCTTCATTCTTACTTTTTCCTACTTCCTTCTTCCTTCTTTCTTCTTCCTTCTTCCTTCTTCCTTCTTGCTTCTTCCTTCTTCCTTCTTCCTTCTTTCTTCTCTCTTCTTCCTTCTTCCTTCATCCTTCTTCCTTCTTTCTTCTCTCTTCTTTCTTCTTTCTTCTTTCTTCTTTCTTTTTCTTTCTTCCTTCTTCCTTTTTGCTTCTTACTTCTTCCTTGTTCCTCCTTCCTTCTTCCTTCATCCTTCATCCTTTTTTCTCCTTTCTTCTCTCTTCTTTCTTCTTTCTTCTTCCTTCTATCTTTTTCTTTCTTCCTTCTTGCTTCTTCCTTCTTCCTTCTTCCTCCTTTTCCTTCTTCCTTTCTACTTCTTCCTCATTGCGCACTACTCACTTCTCACTCCTCAGTTCTCATTCGGCCTAATGGCCATTTGGCCTAATGACCATTCGGCCTAATAGCCTTCGGCCTAATGACCTTTGGCCTAATGACCCAGCATCGGTATATCATACTGTACCATAAAAATGAAATTAAAATCCTGGGAAGCACAAAGGTTGATGACCAATTGGTTAGTTGCCGAAAAGTGTGCTCAATCAAAGAGATTTATAATTCCCAATGTTAAAGTTACCGAAAAGCTCTTAGAGCTCAGCAAGAGAGCTCTTTGCACCTTCACTGGCCTAATAACCGGACACTGCCCGAGCAGATATCACTTGAAAAATATTGGCCAGATTCAGAATGATATCTGTCGTTTCTGTAACATGGAACGTGAAACCTCGGAACATCTGCTTTGCAGTTGTGATGCATTGTACAAGGGTAGATCTAAATTTCTAAATAGTGGCTTTATGCAACCAGGAGATATTTGGACTGCAATTCCTGGAAAGGTAGAGGGTTTTATTAACTCAATTATACCGGACTGGGAAAATACGCGTCTTAGGTTGTTTACTTGACAAATGGTGATCAACCTAGAAGATTTTATTATTATTTAATCAGACTAAGGCCGAAGTGGCCTGTGTGGTATATAAGAGTCTTCTCCATTCGGCTCGGTTCATGGCTACCCCTAGCAGCACATTTGTTACACATTGGTCACGGCAACTTATACGTGACCAGATTCAGTCACAATCATGTTGCTGCAACCATTTTCGTCTGACTTGTGCTGCTCGGGACACGTCGCCAACCACGCAGCCTACGGAGGGTCCGCAAGTCATCTTCCACCTGATCGATCCACCTTGCCCGCTGCGCACCTCGCCTTCTTGTGCCCGTCGGATCGTTGTCGAGAACCATTTTCACCGGGTTACTGTCCGACATTCTGGCTACGTGCCCGGCCAACCGCAGTCGTCCGATTTTCGCGGTGTGAACGATGGATGGTTCTCCCAACAGCTGATGCAACTCGTGGTTCATTCGCCTCCTCCACGTACCGTCCGCCATCTGCACCCCACCATAGATGGTACGCAGCACTTGAAAATGTATTCTTGTGCCCGTCGGATCGTTGTCGAGAACCATTTTTACCGGGTTACTGTCCGACATTCTGGCTACGTGCCCGGCCCATCGCAGTCGTCCGATTTTCACGGTGTGAACGATGGATGGTTCTCCCAACAGCTGATGCAATTCGTGGTTCATTCGCCTCCTCCACGTACCGTCCGCCATCTGCACCCCACCATAGATGGTACGCAGCACTTTCCTTTCGAAAACTCCAAGTGCGCGTTGGTCCTCCACGAGCATCGTCCAGGTCTCGTGCCCGTAGAGGACTACCGGTCTAATTAGCGTTTTGTAGATTGTCAGTTTGGTACGGCGGCGAACTCTATTCGATCGGAGCGTCTTGCGGAGTCCAAAGTACGTACGATTTCCAGCCACTACGCGTCTCCGAATTTCTCTGCTGGTGTCATTTTCGGCAGTCACCAGTGAGCCCAAGTACACAAATTCTTCTACCACCTCGATTTCGTCACCACCGATGCAAACTCGCGGTGGGTGGCTCACATTGTCTTCTCTTGAACCTCTGCCTATCATGTACTTCGTCTTCGACGTGTTGATGACTAGTCCGATCCGCTTAGCTTCCCTCTTCAGTCTGATGTAGGCTTCCTCCATCTTCTCAAAGTTACGTGCCATAATATCTATGTCGTCGGCGAAGCCAAATAGCTGGACGGACTTATTGAAAATTGTACCACTCGTGTTAATCCCTGCTCTTCGTATTACCCCTTCAAAGCGATGTTGAATAGCAAACACGAAAGACCATCACCTTGCCGTAACCTCTGCGCGTTTCGAAGGGACTCGAGAATGCCCCTGAAACTCGAACTACGCACATGACCCGATCCATCTTCGCTTTGATCAACCGTGTCAGTTTATCCGGAAATCCGTGTTCGTGCATTCACTGCCATAGCTGGTCCCGCTCGATTGTATCATATGCGGCTTTGAAGTCGATGAATAGATGATGTGTGTGCACGTTGTATTCGCGGCATTTCTGGCGAATGGCGAACACCTGGTCCGTGGTGGAGCGTTCGCCCATAAACCCACCTGGTACTGCCCCACGAACTCCCTTGTAATTAGTGTTAGTCGACGGTATAAAATTTAGGAGAGTACCTGCGTTCAACAATGTGATTGCGCGGTAGTTGCTACAATCCAGCTTGTCGCCCTTTCTGTAGATGGGACACACGACACCTTCCATCCACTTCTGCTGAAAAACTTCCTCCTCCTAAATCTTGGTAATGACCCAGTGCAGCGCTCTAGCCAGTGCCTCACCACCGTGTTTAAATAGCTCTCCTGGTAGTTGGTCAACCCCAGGGGCTTTGTTGTTCTTCAGCCGGCCAATACCCTCCTGGATTTCCTGGAGATCCGGAGCCGGTAGAATTATGTCCTGCGCGCGTTCTCCCAGGTCCATCACCATACCGCCATCTTCGTCTGCCACATCGCCATTCAGGTGCTCTTCGTAGTGCTGCCGCCACCTTTGGATCACCTCACGCTCGTTCGTAAGAAGGTTCCCGTTTATGTCCTTACACATATCAGGCTGTGGCACGTGGCCCTTACGTGAACGGTTTAACTTCTCATAGAACTTTCGTGTGTTATTAGCGCGGTACAGTTGCTCCGTTTCTTCACGGTCTCGATCTTCCTGCTGGCGCTTTTTCCTCCGGAAAATCGAGTTTTGTCTGTTCCGCGCCTGTTTATATCGTGCCTCGTTCGCCCTCGTGCGGTGTTGCAGCAATCTCGCCCATGCTGCATTCTTCTCTTCCACTAACTGCTCACATTCGCCGTCATACCAGTCGTTTCTCTGATCCGGGGGCACCATGCCTAGTGCAGCGGTTGCGGTGCTACCAATGGCGGATCGAATATCTCTCCAGCCATCTTCAAGAGACGCTGCGCCTAGCTGCTCTTCCGTTGGAAGTGCCACTTCCAGCTGCTGCGCGTAGTCTTGGGCTTGTCTACCGTCTTGCAGCCGCCCAATGTTAAGCCGCGGCGTCCGACTTCAACGCGTGTTGTACACCGTCGAGAGTTTTGAGCGCAGGCATACTGCAACGAGGTAGTGGTCGGATTCAATAATCGCACTGCGGTAAGTGCGGACATTCGTGATGTCGGAGAAGAATTTGCCGTCGATTAGAACGTGGTCGATTTGGTTTTTCGTTTCTTGGTTAGGTGATCTCCATGTGGCCTTGTGGATATTTTTGCGGGGAAAGAAGATGCTTCGGACTACCATTCCGCAAGAGTCTGCGAAGTTTATGGCCGTTGTCATTCGATACGGTGTGCAGACTATCCGGCCCGATGATCGGTTATACATTTCCTCCCTTCCTACCTGTGCGTTCATGTCACCGATGACGATTTTAACGTCCCGCAGTGGGCATCCATCGTATGTCTGCTCCAGCTGTGCGTAGAACGCTTCTTTCTCGTCGTCGGGTCTCCCTTCGTGTGGGCAGTGCACGTTGATGATGCTATAGTTGAAGAAACGGCCTTTAATCCTCAGCTTGCACATCCTTGCGTTGATTGGCTGCTACCCAATCACGCGTTGGCGCATCTTACCCAGCACTATGAAGCCGGTTCCCAGCTCGTTGGTGGTGCCACAGCTTTGGTAGAAGGTAGCCGCTCGATGCCCGCTTTTCCACACTTTCTGTCCTGTCCAGCAAATCTCCTGCAGCGCCACGACGTCGAAGTTGCGGGGATGTAATTCATCGTAGATCATCCTGTCGCAACCTGCGAAACCTAGCGACTTGCAATTCCATGTTCCAAGCTTCCAATCGTGATCCTGTATTCGTCGCCTAGGTCTTTGCCGATTATATCGAGTCGCATTATCTCTTATATTGTTCGTAATTATTGGTTTGCTAGGCGGCTTATTGGGCCTGCGCAAACCTCCTGTCTCGCCGAAGGGCCGTCGTTTCAGGGCTGTTTAGCGTCCCACCTAACACCAGGACTTGGGCTTGTGCTATTAGAGCGGCACACGGTCGCTTTGGTGAGGCCTACTTGCGGATACATGCAGCTTTTTATAGAGGTTTAACAGGGCCCACTGTCAAACCCCACCACATCCTAGGCAAGCCCCACAACTCGCAGATGGCCTGGGGAGGGATCGTCAAGCCCTTGGACATAGTCCCTGCTGCCCTGTACCGCGCTAATAACGCACGAAAATTCTATGAGAAGTTAAACCGTTCACGTAAGGGCCACGTGCCACAGCCCGATATGTGTAAGGACATAAACGGGAACCTTCTTACAAACGAGCGTGAGGTGATCCAAAGGTGGCGGCAGCACTACGAAGAGCACCTGAATGGCAATGTTGCAGACAACAGTGGCGGTATGGTAATGAACCTAGGAGCACGTGCGCAGGACATGCGACTTCCGGCTCCGAATCTCCAGGAAATCCAGGAGGAGTTCGGCCGGCTGAAAAACAACAAAGCCCCTGGAGTTGACCAACTACCGGGAGAGCTGTTTAAACACGGTGGTGAGGCACTGGCTAGAGCGCTGCGCTGGATGATTACCAAGGTTTGGGAGGATGAGGTTCTGCCGCAGGAGTGGATGGAAGATGTCGTGTGTCCCATCTACAAAAAGGGCGATAAGGTGAATTGTAGCAACTACCGCGTAATCACATTGCTGAACGCCGCCTACAAGGTACTCTCCCAAATTTTATGCCGCCGACTAACACCAATTGCAAGAGAGTTCGTGAGGCAGTACCAGGCGGGATTTATGGGCGAACGCTCTACCATAGACCAGATGTTCGCCATACGTCAGGTATTGCAGAAACGCCGCGAATACAACGTGCCCACACATCATCTATTTATCGACTTCAAAGCCGCATATGATACAATCGATCGGAACCAGCTATGGCAGCTAATGCGCGAAAACGGATTTCCGGATAAACTGATACGGTTGATCAAGGCGACGATGGATCGGGTGATGTGCATAGTTCGAGTTTCAGGGGCATTCTCGAGTCCCTTCGAAACGCGTAGAGGGATACGGCAAGGTGATGGTCTTTCGTGTCTGCTATTCAACATCGCTTTGGAGGAAGTAATACAAAGGGCAGGGATTGACACGAGTGGTACGATTTTCACGAAGTCTGTCCAGTTATTTGGTTTCCCCGACGACATTGATATCATGGCACGTAACTTTGAGAGGATGGAGGAAGCCTACATCAGACTGAAAAGCGAAGCTAAACGGATTGGACTAGTCATCAATACGTCGAAGACAAAGTACATGATAGGAAGATGCTCAAGAGAGGTCAATGTAAGCCACCCACCACGAGTTTCTATCGGTGGTGACGAAATCGAGGTGGTTGAAGAATTCGTGTACTTTTGCTCACTGGTGACCGCCGATAACGATACCAGCAGAGGAATTCGGAGACGCATAGTGGCTGGAAATCGTACGTACTTTGGACTCCGCAAGATGCTCCGATCGAATAGAGTTCGCCGCCGTACCAAACTGACTATCTACAAAACGCTTATAAGACCGTTAGTTCTCTACGGACACGAGACCTGGACGATGCTCTTGGAGGACCAACGCGCACTGGGAGTTTTCGAAAGGAAAGTGTTGCGTACCATCTATGGTGGGGTGCAGATGGCGGACGGTACGTGGGGGAAGCGAATGAACCACGAGTTGCATCAGCTGTTTGGAGAACCATCCATCGTCCACACCGCGAAAATCGGAAGACTGCGGTGGGCCGGGCACGTAGCCAGAATGTGGGACAGTAATCCGGTGAAAATGGTTCTCGACAACGATCCGGTGGCAACAAGAAGGCGAGGTGCACAGCGGGCAAGGTGGATCGATCGATCAGGTGGAGGACGATTTGCGGACCCTACGCAGACTGCGTGGTTGGCGAAATGCAGCCATGGACCGAGCTGAATGGAGAAGACTTTTATGTGCAGCACAGGCCACTCCGGACTTAGTCTAAATAAAATAAATAAATAGTGCTTTGCAATCCAGTCTTTTTGTCATATTGTGGTTTGAAAGAAGGCAATGTTTTCTTTGAATAAACGCATCTGGCCAGTATTAGGCAAAATGAGGAGATATTGCCTTCTTGAAATGGACACGTTTGCTCGGTATAAGGGGAAAACAGTAGATAATGGCTTCTTTAAAAGCAGGCGCCCCCTTAGCCGTGCGGTAAGACGCGCGGCTACAAAGCAAGACCATGCTGAGGGTGGCTGGGTTCGATTCCCGGTGCCGGTCTGGGCAATTTTCGGATTGGAAATTGTCTCGACTTCCTTGGGCATAAAAGTATCATCGTGTTAGCTTCATGATATACGAATGCAAAAATGGTAACTTGGCTTAGAAACCTCGCAGTTAATAACTGTGGAAGTGCTTAATGAACACTAAGCTGCGAGGCGGCTCTGTCCCAGTGTAGGGATGTAATGCCAATAAGAAGAAGAAGAAGAAGAAGAAGAAGAAGAAGAAGAAGAAGAAGAAGAAGAAGAAAAGAAGGCGTCTGCCCAGTGCAAGGCAATGGGAGGTGATAATGCCTTTTATAAATCAACACGTTTACTCGGTATAAGACAGAAGGATAGTTCTTAAAATGGATGCGTCTGCCCAGTATAAGGCGAAAGGAGTAGATAATGCCTTCTTAAAAAAAGGCGTCTGCCCGGTACAGGCGAAAGGGAAGGAGATGATGCCTTCTTTAAATCAACACGATTACTCGGTATACGGCAAAATCATTTTACGGCAAACTCACAAATTTTACGGTAAAACCTCGGCCAAAACTCAAAATTCAAAACATGCAGCTCAGCCGGTTTCTAATGGATTTTCAAGGAATCTTCTGGAATAGATCACAAATTTCCTATAGTTTTAGGAACCGGGGTCAATTTTTGTGGAATGACCATGGTCTCGGATATATTCCGGGAAGTACTGAGGCTACCTTCCTCCCAGAGGAAATGGCCACTTGCAGATCGGCTTCGAAATCCTTCTTGCATCATCTCAAACTTGATGATTTTGTCAACAAGTCTACTGGGATACATTTCAGCGATTTTCGTATTGGCTACCCTTCGGGTACTTCCAGCACCTGGTTCCCTAGGGGAGGTGACCAATTTTTGTTCAATCTTTGAACATGTCGAACTCCATGATTTGGCAAAACAAGAATACTGGAGTACACATAATTATGTTTTTACACGATTTATTTCCACTCGTAGGATGGCATCCCTAATTTCTCTCTAATTGGTTTTTTTCCAGCACCCAGTATCTGCTGTCTCCGTCTTGGTCTATAGCGTTCTACATTCTACGGTACCCTTGCTAAATCTGTCAACACTCTTCAGAATCTGTCAGAGTTCGAACCAATCGTTCCGTGGACTTCCTTCCACATACACGGCTTGCTGCTCTCCACTAAGTCAAGTGAAACTGATTGCAGCAACCTAATTGTGACTTAATCCGGTAACATATAAGCTGTGTTCCTCAGTTTACTTATTTTGTAAAATTATGAAGTTAAACATGTCGCAAGATGGGTTACAAGAATGAGCAAAAATTGGCCACTTCCCCAAGTAAGCCAGGTCCTGGAAGTACTCGTAGGGTGGCCAATTCGATAGAAAATACTCCAGTGTACTTGTTTTGCAAAATCATGAAATTTGACATGTCGCAAGATGGATTTTGAAGCCGATCTGCAAGTAACCATTTCCTCCGAGAGGGAGGTAATCCCCGTACTCCCCGGAATATATTCGAAACCGTGGTCATTCCACAAAAATTGACTTCGGTTCCTGAGACTATAGAAAACTGGCTGAGCTGCATGGTTTTGAATTTTGAGTTTTGCCGTAGAAAGGGGGTGGGTGGCGACTGAAAAAATTCCAATCTGCGAAATGCAATATTTCGCGAAAAGATGCAATCCGCCATATGTCGTACCGCCAAATGTTATTCCGCGAAATGTTCAACCGCGAAAATAAATTCCGGGAAATGGTTTTCTGCGAATTATTATACAATCGGCCGAGTAGGTCAATGTGAGTCAAAGTGAGTCTCACTTCTAACTCCTTATTTCTATCTTTTCAAATGACTTATTCGGCCAAGTGTCCTATTCGGTCAAATGTCTTATTCGGCCAAATGTCCTATTCGGCCAAATGACCTTCTCGTATGACCTATTCGGCCAAATGTCCTATTCGGTCAAATGACCTATTCGGCCAAACGTCCTATTCGGTGAAATGTCCTAAACGGTCAAATGTCCTTTTCGATCAAATGATCTATTCGGCCATATGACTTATTCGACAAAATGTCCTATTTGGTTAAATGTCCTATTCGGCTTAATTACCTTCGCGGCCAAATGACCTTTTCTTTCAAATTACCTAATTGGCCATATGACCTATTTGGCCAAATGACCTATTAGCCTATCGGCCAGTTGGATGTCGGCCAAACGACCATTCCCCATGCCAGCACGGTTCTTGAATCGCTTCAGAGGAACCGTCGACGAATATGATAGGTGTAATAACCATACATTGACCCCATCCGAACTCTCAAGACCGCTGCTTTCAACTCCAGGCAAGGGACCGATAGCTGCATGGTTTTGAGTTTTGCCGTAAAATGGGGGTTGGTGACATCTACCATGAAAGGCGTCACCTTGCTTTTCGCGCAGACCAGTGCAACATGAATTCCGTTCTCCGTTTCGAGTAGGTTATATGCAACGCAAGCGTACGCAGCATCACTAGCGTCGACGAGAACGTTCTACTCCGTCAAAGTTGGTGGGAAACGGAGCACGAAAATAGCAGCGAGGAAACCCAATTGCGGAAAGCAGTTGGTCCAAAGACGCCAACGGGAGTAGAGCTGCTCGCCGATGGACTAAGAAGAAAGACAGGAATCCCGTGTGTTATCAAAAAGGCTCATGACCACTTTCAGGACTTCACGCTTTGTCGGGATGTGATCTTCATCCAGAATAGGCAGTAGATCGTCGCGCATAGCGAAGGTGTACGCGAAGACGTCTTCGGCTATGATCCACTTCATTTCGGTATGATCCACCGATTCGATAGTTTCTGCACGCACAAGAACAAAATCTTTGGATGAATCTGGTTCGATCTCTCCAGTTTCCCCCAGTACGTCGCCTTCATTGGACAGAAAGTTGCATATTTTGAATTCGCTCCTGTGTGGACAAGTTTGGCTTCGTTTCCACATGTGTAGTCTCGTCAATTGTCATAAAACTGCCCAGGTAGTAGATCATATGGAAGTCGTGAGTCGCCGCACGAGGGTACTGTAGTGCGTACTGCTGGGCGTTTGCATTTATCTTTATAAAAAGGTTTTCAGCCCTAGGTTGGCTCGCCTCTTAAAATAAAATAGTTTATATGCGATCTACAAAGTAAATATATTTTTGCATTATTAAATGTAGAATACAATAACAGTGCGAAGCCAAATCGTTACGGCTGAAGTTATTAGATCGATTAGGGTTCTTTTCTACCTTGAGTAGATAAAACATAGTCATTAAAACACGTAAATTGATTCAAATACTTATAAACTATAGTACAGTCAGCGAAATAATATCTCGAACTAGTGATACGACTCTTTTCCGAGTAAAAGTTCACCAAAATTTGTAAGTTTCGTTTCCAAATAAGTTGTAATAAAGTCTAATAAATTCTGTTTTATAGCTTTAAGTCAATCATAAAATCTGGTTTACTTTTCAAGTTTTGAATCACAACAATTTGTGAATCGCAAAACTTTGATCATCTTTCCGGTCCGCCCATATACATGTGGTCTATAATTTTGGTATTGATCGTAACGATTATCTTCCCCTTACGAGCGTCCCTTGTTTGATCGGTTTCAGTACGAATCAATTCGTTAATAACCAAAACCATATCCGTACGATTCGCCATTCTGATTCAGCACGCCCTGTTTGTCCGTTCGTTCAGCACAACAAACACACACCGAGGAGAACTCCTCGCCGTCGCAAGCTCTGGCATCATCCGCTTCCCGCTGGACCCTGGCTGGCTTGTTATTGTCGACGCCCCACACCCCATCCAGCAAATGTTAATCATCTGTGTAAGCCTCACTCTCGGGGCTGCTGATCTTTGCCGAGTCAGACAAGTCAACCCAATCCCAAATCGCGAGATCGTGGGAAGCGAAAGCATTTCTTTATTTCTTCTTCGCACTATCGTGTCATCGTTGCCTTCCTCTTAGTTGCTTCGCAATTCGCGATTATCGTGTGGTATTTTTCGACGGTTTTTTTTGTCTTTCTTACGTACGTAAACACGATGGACTGAAAGGCAATTATATCATTCTGATATTTTTTTCTGCTTAAATGCTCGAGTTGATCATTTTAGCAAAAACGTAACCTGTTATAATGATCGTTTGTTTCTGCCTAGACTAACACAAAAACTTTTGCTACATTTTCTTACACTTAACTGTCTAAGACATCAAGTTTTTCATCATCATTTTTTATGGAAAAAGCCGATTAAATACTGGCATCGATACATGGAAATAGGAAGAAAGCAATGCAACACTTGTTGTATCAATCAATCTCATACCTCGGTCACTACTACGTGGATTGGTCAGGTTTTTTTTACAGCGCACGATTCTTTTGCAGCCGTGCGATTGGATTTAGGTCAACTGAGGTAAGCTGGTTATGTTTCCCGTCTTGGCTTGCGCTTTTTCCCGTTGTCGCTGGGTGCAAAGGGGCTAAAAGCTGCTTCGGTTACTTTGATTCGGGCGCGTTCCTTCTTCTGGCGGACGGAGATGACGCGCATTTGAAGTACCTTCCAATAATGTGTGCGCAGTGGGATAAAGAAGATTACGCGGCAGATCTCACAAGATGATGAAATCGAAAATGATTCAGCCGGTGAAACTGTTACGACGGCAATGCGGCTCGGAACGGGACAAAGCCTTGGCCTTGAAACGGATTCAGAATGATAAGTGAGAAAGTTCTGTCGGCGACTCGGTTGTGACATTCCAAAAGTCAACTGGTTCCAATTGAAAAGTGTGTCATTGCGTCTTAGAATCATAATGTATCTTTGATGATTCGATAATAAGGTTTACAAGATTTAAATTAAAGTTAAATTGTTAAGTTTATTCGTAATAGTATTCAAATAATGTCAAATGATCTGTTAATTATGGGTTTTGCCTTCTTGTACGTTAAAGCAATAGGATTACTTCAAAAAAGACTTTTGATAGGATGCTCAGAGCCCCTATGTCAATTAAAAATCTGCTATTAGAAGACCTGATGTGCGAAAGAACAATTATACTGTTATAACACGATTTTGTGGACGATATAGACCACCATTTGAATCGATCCCAGGGCAAAAGGTTTTTTTTTCAAAAGAAAAGGTAGACATTGAGGATAGCCTTGACCGGGAGTAACTTGATTAGTGTAACTGTAGAAGTTCGTTAAGAACATTTATACATAAGTGAAGTCAAAACGCATGAATTTTACAACAATCACATTTGTTACCTTCATTAGGGGAACTGAGAGGAAAAGTTTATTTTTAAATTGTTTTAACATGTGTGGTACTTACAAATCATGGATGTCTATAACGTTTGGCGAAGGATATTGTCTTTTTGAATGCTGATAGATAGTTCGAGTGCTAATAATGATACAGGATTAGATAGTGTGGATATAGATAGTTGGGCTATTGACTTACGTATGTTTCATAAATTGAAATATTCATAACTAGCTGATCCGGCGAACTTTGTCTCGTCAAAAATTAATCAATTATTTTCTGATACAATTTTATGCGTCCACAATTTATCTAGAAAACAAATCGGTTCTTCAGAATGATCTCTCATTTTTGTTTATACATCTTTTTTTAAATATATATAGATGATCAAAATTTTGAAATTCCATGCAAATTGTACGAAAAATCATTCCATCGAAAAGATTGGGTTTTGATTTTCAAAGCATTCCAATTTCATCATAACATCATCACATCATCACAATAAAACGAATATAAATTAGCAAAAAATGGGCTGTCTATTCTTGAGCGATGCGCGGTCGTACAAATGCCAACTTTGTTCTATACCTCAAACTCAAACTCAAATGTTCTATATCTCAAACTCAAATATTATGCAACATATTCATTATAACACTCATTTGGGTGCTATAATGAAAAATCAACATCAGAACAGTAGTTACATGACTACATTTTGCTGAATTAGCTTGGGGAAGTGTTCAAATAGTGTATTCTCTGCGTCGCGTAATAAATGAAATATGTAGTTTGATGGACATGACATCCAAAATTTCCAAAAGCAAGTACATCTATCGCTTCACGGTTCACGGATATTTGCAGTTGCTATTGGGCATTGTTGTTTGGCTATTATTTATACGACATTTACATAAGTGAAATATCAGCGTATGTTGTATTGAGGTTTTGAACATCAACTCGTCTGATCACTGTATTGAGTGTGTTGTAGATGTGACACATCTCTAAAAAGGGTAATGTGTTGGTGTTGTTGATACTATCTCAGAGAACAGACATGGATGCTCGACATGGATCTGAAAGTCTCTCCAAAAATTCCTCCAGAAGTTCCTCCAGAAATTCCTTTGGAAGTCTCTCCCGATTTTTTCCGAAAAAAATTCTTCGCGATTTTTTCCGGGAATTCTTCCAGAAATTCCTTCAGAAGATCTTTCAGGAATTCCTCCGGAACTTCCTTCAGAAGTACCTCCGGAAGTCCTTCCAGAAATTTCTCCAGAAGTTCCTTCAGAAATTCCTCCGGAAGTTCCTCCAGGATTTTTTTCAGAAGTTCTTCCGGAACTTCCTCCAGAAGTACCTCCGAAAGTCCCTCCAGAAATTTTTCCGGAAGTTCCTCCAGGAATTCCTTCGGAAGTTTCTTCAGGAATTCCTCAGGAAGTTCCTCCAGGAATTCCTCCGGAAGTTCCTCCAGGAATTCCTCCGGAAGTTCCTCGAGGAATTCTTCCGGAAGTTCCTCCAGGAATTCCTCCGGAAGTTCCTCCAGTAATTCCTCCGGAAGTTCCTCCAGGAATTCCTCCGGAAGTTCCTCCAGGAATTCCTCCGGAAGTTCCTCCAGGAATTCCTCCGGAAGTTCCTCCAGGAATTCCTCCGGAAGTTCCTCCAGGAATTCCTCCGGAAGTTCCTCCAGGAATTCCTCCGGAAGTTCCTCTAGGAATTCCTCCGGAAGTACCTCCCAGAAATCCTCCGGAACTTCCTCCAGAAATACCTCCGGAAGTCCCTCCAGAAATTTCTCCGGAAGTCCCTCCAGAAATTTCTCCGGAAGTTCCTCCCGAAATTTCTCCGGAAATTCCTTCAGGAAATCCTCTGGAAGTTCTTTCAGGAATTCCTCCGGAAGTTCCTCCCGAAATTCCTCCGGAAATTCCTCTAGGAGTTCTTCCGGCTGTTCCTCCAAGAACTCCTCCGGTGGTTCCTCCAGAAACTCTTCCGGTGGTTCCTCCAGAAATTCCTGCGGTGGTTCCTCTAGGAATTCCTCCAGAAGTTCCTCCAGAAATTCCTCCGAAAGTTCCTCCAGGAATACCTCTAGAAGTCCCACCAGAAATACCTCCAGAGAAATTCCTGGAAGAGCTTCCGAAAGAACATCCGAGTAAAGATGAAAGATTTCTGGAGGAACTTCCCGAGGAATTCCTGGCAGAACTACCGGACAAATTACTGGAGGAACTTCCGGACGAATTTCTGGAGGAACTTCCGGAGAAATTTCTGGATGAACTTCCGGAGGAATTTCTGGAGGAACTTCTAGGCGAATTTCTGGAGGAGCTTCCGGAGAAATTCCTGGAGGAACTTCCGGAGGATTTCCTAGGAGAACTTCCGGAATATTTCCTGGAGGAACTTCCGGAGGATTTCCTGCAGAAACAGCCGGTGGAATTTCCTTAAGAACTTCCTGGGAAATTCCTGAAGGAATCTTTGGAAGAACTACCGCAGGAATTCCAGAGGAATTTCCGAAGGAATTCCTGGAGGAACTTTCAGAGGAAATTCTGGAGCTTCCGGAGGAATTCCTGATGGTACTTCTGGAGGAATTCCTGAAGGAATTTGAGTAGGATTTCGTGAATGAATTTCCAAATGATTTACTGAAGGAACTTCCGGAAGAATTTTTGGGAGGAATTCCTGCAGAAATTTTCAAAGGAATTTTTAAAGGAATGTTCCAAGGATTTTTTTAGGGCACTTCGAAATTTTTCTAACGAACGCTCGAGCTCCAAACGTTACTTCAAGAAGAAGAGTAACTTCTGAATGGATTCCTGGAAGAACTTCCGGAGCAAATCCTGAAGAAATTTCCGAAGAAATACCTGAAGAAACTTCCGGGGGAATTCCGGAAAGAAACTTCGAGTAAATGCCTGCAAGAACTTGCGGAGGAATTCCAATAACGTTTTCGCGTGTGAATCTTGCGGCTGCAAGACAGTGTCGCTGGTGAATTTCTGAAGAAGAAGAAAGTAATAGAGACTCCGGGGTAGATTTATACACCTAAAATTAAATTTTGTAATTCGCGAAAATCAGAGCGCGTACTTGCTCGTTTTTATCATGATCTGATTCGTTGTGGTCCATAAACTGCCAGTGCACTGGTAAAGTCCAAGGAGCGAGCCTAGGAGCAATTCGGAATGAACACTAGCGCCAAAAAATAAGGGCCTTCATACACGCTCCGACATGTTGTACAACTTTGACTCCTCACCTAGACTGTCCAACAGTTGTACAACTTGCCCACAGACGATCAGACTTTGCTCCGACCGAACCAAATTTTCTAGGGGAGGAGTCAAAGTTGTACAACATGTCGGAGCGTGTATGGGGCCCCTAAAACACGGCAAAATTTAACAATATTTATCAACACACTAGCACTGCGCAACGGGGGCATAATGACATACTTCAAAATGACCAGTACAAAATTTTACACAAGCACGCGAATGAAGATGAACGTCTGTTCTATGTGCTACTATCAACAATTTTAGTTTTGTCCAAGTCGAATGTATGTAGGGACAGATCTTAAACAATTGTTCTAAAAATAATCAGACTGAAAAGCCGAAACCTCGCATATAAGAAAAAGTTAAGAAGTGTAAAACACAAAAGAGTCGAAAAGTTTAATTAAGATATTTTAGGAATATTTAATAATTTGACTGAATCAGACAAGTTAGGCGAAATATGCAAAACAGAAAAAATACGTATCGAGTAAACTCTAAAAAATGACGTAATTTTGATTGACGTAATTGATTAAGGTCACTCCTGACGGAATCCAATTTTCAAAGTACTCGCGTTTTCAAGGGCACACCATTCGATACGGAAGCAACGCACAACTATCATTTTTATTTTTTCAGCTTTGCTGCGTCGCAGCATGCGTGAAAAAATAAAAATGACAGTTGTGCGTTGCTTCCGTATCGAATGGTGTGCCCTTGAAAACGCGAGTACTTTGAAAATTGGATTCCGTCAGGAGTGGCCTTAAGCTCTTTTGGTGGAATCTGGAATGTCTTTACCTGTCATAACACAAGTTAAGTAATAATCCATTTGGATATGGAGAGCAATTTCCCGAAACATCGAGCAACAGCGTCAGAATACAGCGAGGAATATAGTTGCAGATGCCATCAAAGAAAGACAGAACGGGGCTTCGAACCATGATGAGAGGTGGATTTTGAAGAAGCTGGATGAGAAACCAGCTTACTACATGAAAAAGAAAAGGCAATGCAGTGGTGATAATGGACAAAAACAAGGACGATGAACAGATGACGAAGAAAGCCTACAGGCAGTATCCTCACAGAGAACCGACATGGAGGCTCATACAAAGTTTTGTTGAAAACGTGTGTAAAGCTCCTTAGCACACCAACGCAGACTGCCCGACATACAAACTCAATCTCACCAAGTGATGGCGTTGGCTTACATTACGTAAACAAGGTGATACTGCCATCTAGTGACATTTCTGAATGAATACTAGCAATAAAAAGTAAAATATGGCAAACTTTCACCAATATTCTTAGCACAAATATTACAATGTTTTACATAACTTCGCGACAGGAGATGAACGTCTGTTCTCTGTGGTATCCTCCTCCACTGAACTCGATCCTGGGCCAATCGCTGTTGCTAGATCCGCTACCAGGATTGAGGAAAATGATCGTTTGGCCGAAACTCGATCGGCCGAAAGCCCGTTGACTGGGCCGAAACCCATCTGACCGAAAGTCATTTGCCTGAACGAGTAATATGGACCAATAGGTCATTTGGCCGAATAGGTAACTTCGTCCGAATAGGTAATTTGACCGAAAATGTTGTTTGTCCGAAATGTTCGTTTGGCAGAAAGGGCCATTTGGCCGACGGGTCATATGGCTAAAAATTTTGTTTGGCTGAAAAGTAAAAAAGTAATTTTACTGAATAGATCATATGGCCGAAAAAGTCATTTGACCGAAAGTGCCGTTTAGCCTAATGGTCGTTTGGTAGTAGGGGCCACTGTAAAAATTGAGATGTCTCACTACTCACTTCTCAATCATCATTCTTCACTGCGCAAAGTGAGAAATGTGAAGTAAGAAATGATTAGTGTGCAGAGAGGTATCTCACTTTTCACAGTGAGAATTGAGAAGTAAGAAATGAGATGAGAGACGTCTTATTTCTCACTCTTCATTTCCCAATTCTTACTGTGAAATGAGATGTGAAACGTATGTTTATAAGTGAACAGCGTTTTGAGCGCGGCTCGACTATCACAAAAATTACAAATGAGGGGGTTAGAATCAGAGGGGCGTAAGTAAAATTCTGGTCAAATTGAATTGACTATAGCCAAAAATACTTTGGTTTGAGAGTTTGAGAGCACTACGGTAATATATTAACACAGTTTGTACGTTATTTGTAAAAAATGTGAAAATTCACTAAAAATCAGTAATTTTGTGAACTTCCATACGATTTGTATGAAACGAAAAAACTTTGAAAATCTTTACACCCATTTTCCCCAAAACTAAATTTTAGTTACTAACACCCCTTTGCGTTTGATTCTATCACAAACGCCCAAATACCATTCGCCCGAAAAGTCATTTGCCCGAATGAACCATATGCCCGTATGGACCATACGCCCGAATTGGTAACACAGTCGAACAGAATGTTTTTTCATAAGAATATGTTTCCAGTGAAGTTTAATGGAGCATATAGTTGCTTAAAATAATCAAAAAATAAACGAGAGATTTTTTTTCAAACTTTGTAATCTCTTGGATTTAGGTACAGAAGTATTTGATTCCTCTTCTTAAAACACTCCTAAAACACGACGAGGACGAGGAAAAAATACACGAGCTATACGAGGTCGAAAGTATGAAAAAATAATATATTCTATAATCACCTTGATGAAAATGTTGATTTGACTAAATAACTCAAAAGAACAGCCTATGTTTGGAAGAAGGCTAAATTTCGAAATGCAATATTAACACCTAAAAGGCCAATAATGAAAAAAATGTATAACTCCCAAAAAACATGTGTTTAAAGGAAGGAAAAATTCTATTATGAATTATTATTAGGTGAAACACGAATAAATATTCACATGCTAAACTCTGAAGAACCAGGTTCTGTTCTGTTAATATCTATATACATCTATATACATGAAAATGAATTTCTGTCTGTCTGAACCTCATAAACTCGGAAACTACTGGACCGATCGGCGTAAAAAATTGTATGCAGAAGTCTTTGGGGCCGGGAAAGGCTCTTGAGTTGGTTCGAGACCCCTCCCCCTTTGAAAAGGGCCCCCATGCAAATGAAACAAAAATTTCTACATAACTCGAGAACTAATCAGAGAATAAATCAATTTAAGGCGAAACGAAGTTAGTCGGGTCTGGTTGTCTAGAATAAAACCTCCAAGATTGGTGCTTGCACCTTTTGTCTTAATTTTTTTTTGTTGTCGAACTATTGACCTTCGATATCATGTCGCACAACCGAAAGTATTTTATACACGTATTAATCCGAAAGCGAAAATGACAAGGGATTGCATTACGAATTTAAGTCTAAGGTAGCAGAACATCTGTATAAGGTAAATCACCCAATTTGGCAAGAAATATTTGAATTTTAAAAATTGTCACTTCGCTGTGGAAACTTTATGTAGCTGAGAGCTTAGAAATCTCCCGACAGGTACAAACATCGTTGTAGAATAAGATAAGGGAAACGGCAGCTATTAGGTCTTCAAGTTTCTGTAAATAAGGTAGTTTTATATGATTAGGTGAGGTACCTGGCGTAGAATAAATAGAGTAAGCTGCGATTGGTTTTTACAAGTCAAGTCTAGTACGAGACACTGATGACGACGATCTTATAGTTGAGGTCGAAATACGTATCTGTAAAGTTTACAACACGGTTTGAATAGTTTGGTTTATCGAACTATAGTCTGTAAGCCCATTACCCTCCTTAAATATTATACGCAAAATAATGTTACACATATAATTGTCCTCTTAAATATAATCTTAACTTATTACGAATCATTTCTGTTGTCATAGTTGTGGAAATAACATCCTGTAGTCTGTTGAAATCATTCATGAATCTACAAGTTGGCTCATGTTGCGTGTAGTTCCTCGATCTGAATCGAGGATCGAAAACTTTCCGACGACTAACAGTAACCGGGCTACTGTTGAAGTTGAGCCGGTTGTAAAGATACGGACTGCTGATCCACCCTCTCAGGTTGAAATAGTAGTAAACTTGTCGGCAGTGTGGACACTTTGTACGAAAGTAAGCGCACAAATAATAAGTAATATTTAGTTCAGTAAAAGTTAATTACCTTTTTTTTCGGGTATTAGCCACCCAACATGGTAATTTAGTTATAATATTCTGAAACACTCCGATGTGAATATGTACAGTAATAATTATCGGAGAACATTGTATCACAATTCTGCGTAGTTGGACGCCCACTTACAAGGTATTCTTCCTCTTATATAATAAATTTGCATAGTGGGACGCCCGAATACAAAATATTGTTCATTTGCGTTGGTGGGTTGCCAGCGAAAAAGGGATGTAATTATCTCAAAAAGATTTGTGTAATCGTGGATTACGAAGATCACAATTCTGCCTGGTCGCCCGCTTGAAAAAGTTTCTTGCTTTGCGAGGGCGAGACGCTCGCAAGAACAATGATGCAAATCTGGATAGTATTGATCACAATTCTATGTGGAAGAATGGCCTTCGACTGGTGGGAGTTCCTTCGATTGCGTTAGTGAAACGCCCATTATAAGTATGGTGTAATAAGCTAGTTTGAGTGTGTAGGACGCCTGTAAAAATGGTGTAATTGATGATCCGGTGGATCACAATCCTACTTCATGGGACGACGGAAACATAAGCTTGGCATAATTGTAGATCTGATGTCTGTATACAAAATGATTCATCTTCTGATTTGGTGGATCGGTCTCTAGAATAATTCAAGACAAAATTTTCAAAACGACTTATCTGCTTTTGTAAACAAAGATTCAAACGACGATTTGACGAATCTGATAGCTCACGCACGCAAACCAACACCATAAACAGGTAGCGGAAACCTTCACCTACCTATTGGTGGTGTTGGTTTGCGTGGGAGAGCTATCAGATTCGTCAAATCGTCGTTTGAATCTTTGTTTATAAAAGCAGATAAGTCGTTTTGAAAATTTTGTCTTGAATTGTGTAATAGTGGATGGAAAGGACTACAATTTTGAGTGGTGAAATGCCCGCAATATGTTCCTACTCTGAGTGGGTGGGACACCCTTAATGAGAATTGTGAAATTGTGTATTTTATGGATCGAGATTTTGCGTGACAAGATGGTGGCATACAAGAAATCTTCCTTTGCATTGGTGAGAGACCCGTAAGAAGAATGGTGTAATTGTGAATCATATAAACTCCCGGCCAAAAGTTTGGGTTCACCCACGAAAAATATAGGCAACAGTTTTTGGTCGTATTTCCGCCGTCTTACATCCGATTTAAGGTATTGTGAGCGCGATACAAAGAATATGAGTAGATCTTGCACCGTAAATATTTTAAACTGACAATTTTCAATTTTTTATGTACTAATATATTACATTACACTTTTCTTATATTTATGTTGTAAAAATATATTGATTTTTCTCAAAATTGAGCCCACAAAATTTTAAAACGAAAAGTGAAATGGAATTCAATTTTAATCATCTTTGAGGGTCATTGATGATTTTTCGGCGGTAAAATTTTGTTTTATTTAAAAAAATTAAAATGCTTAGTCAAGTGCATAGTATGCATCGGCCAAAAGTTTGGGTTCACTCTTCTGATATGTGATTTAATTAAATTTTAGCCGAATATTGTCTGAAGTACAGTTCTTGATAGCTTGTTTGGAAACTCACTTTCTTCAATGTATATTTTGCCTAAATTTATACTGAAAAAAGAGTGAACCCAAATTTTTGGCCTAAGCATAATTTTATTTGTTTTAAATAAAACAAAAAAAAATCCGCCGCAAAATCATCAATGCCCCTCAAAGATGATTAAAATTTGATTCCATTTCACTTTTTATTTCGAAATTTTGTGGGCTCAAGTTTGAGAAAAATCAACATATTTTAACAACACAATTATTAGGAAAATGTGTTTTTAATGTAATATTCAAGCACATTAAAGCAATGAATATTAGTATTTTAAAATACCTACGATGCAAAATCTATTGTATTGGGCTAACAATACCCGAAATTGGATTTAAGACGGCGAAAATACAACCAAAAACTTTTGCCTATATTTTTCGAGGGTGAACCCAAACTTTCGTCCAGAAGTGTAGATCACAACTTTACCCTTGCAAACGCTCACAGACGAGATTTATTTCTTCTGAGTTAGTGGGACACCCGTAAGGAGAATGGTGTAACTGATGGATCATGATCACAAATGAACTAAAATTTGAGCAACTCTGTGTGGTGGCTAAGGGTATGCGATAACACACTTTTTCCTAACGAAACGAAACGAAACGAAATTTAAAATGTCTATGTTCATTCGGATCGAAACGAAACGAAATGAAGATTTCTTTCGAGACTTCGAAACGATACGAAATCAAGTTGCATTAAATTCGAAACGAAACGAAATTTTATTTTTTTTTCCGCGGAATTTTTATTAAATTGGTTTTACATTATGCACATAGTTCTGATTTCACTTTTTCGAAGTCGAATAACTGTTTTGCGACCTAAAGAGTTTCAATAACAGAAAAGGCAATCTGTGATAATTCTCGTCGTACATTGGCGATAATACAATACCCCAGCATTTGTGCTGCTTTTAAAGGAATTCATCGTGGAGCGTGTGCTTCCGAATCTGATCAATTTTATATCAGTAAGTATATAGGAATTAAGAAATTGTGGAATTTTTCATATACGGATTCAAATTTCGTTTAAAACCTTAGTTCACTTAAGAATTATGTAATTGTGCTGAAGCATACTTCATATTGTCTTGTCAGTGTGGACTAAGTACTGACTTAGTCAATATTAGAAAATGAATGCTTAGATTTATTTTTTATTTAGTGGGATACTCAATTATGTATTCACATCTGCCAGGCGTATACGCAGATAGAGAATTGATATTACTAGACCAACATTTGAAAAGAGCGTATCAGCCAAAACGTATTCCTTCATGTTCTTCGTCTACATATATAGCATACATTTGCTCACTAGAAGAATCCTGTGCACCTTTCTAAAATGAACGAAGATATGTATTTCAGATTGAATTTCACAGACCCATTCGCGCAATGCGTGACCACATGCTCGCCACATGTGGTCTGGACACTACCCCGGACAACCTAGTTCGGAGGATGTGTAAATATGAAGTTGACTGGAACGCCGTTTTATCGGCTATCGTCCAAATGGTCTCGGAGCTACACAGAAGGTGGCGCGTGGACTCAAGGATGGATAGTTCAGGCGCAAATAAGAGGTGGTCCAAGGGATCGGAGTCGGCTTCATGGTTCATACCAGTGGTGGTCATGCCCTGTGGTCGAACTCGATCCTTTTATCGAACAAGTGGCCGCGCGAAGAACAACATGGTATCGTCGCTTTTGCAGCGTCGGTCAACCGGGCGGGTTCCGAGCCCGAGGACGGAAAGGGGTCCTCATCAAGGCTAGGGCAGGCGTAGGCACCGCGTCGGCAAGTACTTCTGTGCGTTGGCGAATAGACCCTATCGCGGAGATGTCAATTTAGGGTGCACGCGGCATCATCATTCTTGATACCAGTCGTGCAGAGGGAAGCAGGCGCGAAGTCAACCCTTCCCGCCTTCCGAGGACATAGGGCGTGGTAAGGCCACCTGGAAAGCCGGCAATGCGCTGGCACGATACCATGGTGTTCTTCTAAAAAAGCGAGTCACGATGTTCGATGCTGCAAACACACGCAGCTATCCTCGAGGGTGCGTTGTGCAGTGCCCCCCCCCTTTGAAGCATTACTTTCTGGTTGTACCGAAGGGACTATGGGCTTGGCGGCAATGGAAACGGTTTAGCGGGTCGGGGATGCAGTCCTGCCTCCCTCACTTGCTGTTGGAGGTGGTCCCTAACCCCGCACTTCCTGGACAACCCAGGATGTCTGTTGAGCAGATTCCCCCTCCATTGCTTAGGAAGAAAAAAAAGACCCTATATGCTAGTGTCTGTTTGTCCTTGGCACACACTTAGAAATATCCTTGTAAAATTATGGCATTTTGCATGCACATAAAAGGAGCGGACAATTCAACATAAATTTATGTCGCGTTTTAAAATTACATGGCGATAAAAAGCCAAAAAAAATACACGTCATGATGTAAAAGTGAACTACTGATGTGAAGCACACTTCCACGTCATGACGTGCACTTTTGTTAGTTTTCCATACCGCATAGGATGCATTTTTGAGTTTTTAAATGGCCATACTCAGTACTTACCAATGATGAAATTGTGTCTGGCTTACAGCGTAAAATATCACTATCTTCGACGCCTAGCGGTTCATTTATTCATATTTTCAACCACTTACACTATACTTGATCCGAAGGACTACAATCAGGATCTTCTGTAATTAGTTGCTTAGGGAGCATAATGAGTGATTCAGTAAATGCACTGATGTTTTTCTTCATACTACACTTGGTAGTTCAGTTTATAAAATAACGTTAGAATCTAAACCAAATAGAGCTGACATTCGGTCGTCATGTTTTTAATAGCGGCTAACAGCACTAAGGAGACTTTTATAAAGGTAGCTCGAAATCCCCACTTGCACTTGCACTTGCAAAACATTAACAGCATCACAAAGATCGCGTGAGAAAGATTTTATTACGCACGGAATATTAGCGAAAATATGAAAACAAGGCGGATAGCACCAACAACGCACCGCGCTCCTGACAAACGATCATACTACTGCCTGCCGTGATGTGTGCTTCCAGTTTATGTTCATGTAAATTTACAGCACAGCATTTCTTTGAAAGATACATGGAAATAAACCTAAGGTTAAATCTTATCTAGGATTAAGTTTTGAAAAAAGAAGTACATCAATGATTCAGTCACGTGTAAATTTCATGATTTTTTAGTGTGCATATGTGAACAGCTGTTATGGTCAGTATGAGCTGAAAACAATCTTAAATAAAAAACTTTCAGCAATTTTCATGACCTTTCAACCCGTTCTGGATTTTTTTTTGCAAATTCCATGCGAAGATCTAGAAATGCCCACACATCTGCAATGTTCCTTACATATTGTGCAAATAGTCAAAGAAGAACTTATTAGCTTGATTAACTGTACACATCGTAGTTGCTAATCATGATTGGCCGAGAAACAGCAAATATGTACAGCTCACCAAGTAAGTAATATTTTTGGGATACCAAAAAGTTATTGTATACTAGCTTCGGAGTTTTCAATTCAAGACCTATAATCAGAGCCGTAGCGTGGACTCCCAGCGCCCTTGGCGAAACTTTTATTGGGCGCCCCTTACTTACTTGCATGTTCAAAACAAAGATTTTTTTTTCTGCCATGTGGACTTAGTGAACTTTTACGTCATTAATTCCTCTTTAATCTGCATAGTGCATTATTCCAATAGTAAGGTTTAGTAAAAGGCCAGAACGTTTTAAGAAATCTATTTTCTAGGAATTTTACGATTTCAACGACACCAATAAAAAGACTAGATTAATTATTGCGTGGATCCATGAGAAAATAAAAATCGTTAATATTTTTTGTCGTGAATTAACGCACTTGCAGTGGATCAAGCTAGGCCAATAAAATCCAACTGCCGGTCGGTGGCTGGGTCGCTATTGGACCCAGTCGCATCAGAAAGAACTATACTTTGGAGTGGATTGAAGGATCTTCGGAATCGCCATTAGGCCTATTGATTGATGAACTCCAACTGTAGAGTGGCTTGGCCGGTGGTTTGAAAAAACGACTGACCAAAATTCAGTTTTGGAGTGAATTGGTTGAAGGTATTAATAGCAATTTGACAAAATCTCTATGGACCTATTTGGATCAAGATATATAAATTTCTGGAATGGGTCTATCGGTTTGGTGGCACTGGTTGATTTTGTTGGACCAATAAATTTCAACTTTGAATTTGGTCAGTTACCTTCATTACTGAAATTCCTAGATTCCGATTCTCTTATTCATCTTTGAATTGATAATGAATAATTGATAATGAATAAGAGAATCGGAATCTAGGAATTTCAATAATGAAGGTAACTGACCAAATTCAAAGTTGAAATTGATTGGTCCAACAAAATCAAGCAGTGCAATCAAACCGATAGACCCATTCCAGAAAGATGAGTGCCGTCATTTCAAATACTCATCCGTGGGTAAAGTCTTACTAGTTTATATAGACCCACGAGAAAAACCCAGTTTCAAATAATCACTGCTCATCGAATATTCAACGACTTTGTTTGATTTTTAATATTGAACTCATACAAATTTCTGTTCTAATGGAATCGGAAATGTCACTAGATCAAATGCGATCGCAATGGTCCGTTTTCGAACCTAAATAGTTTGTCTACATTAAATGGGAGAATGTGTCGCAAATTCACACAACATTCATATCACTACTTCCGTATATCTATCATTAGAGAACGGTTTGAATTTCTCAATCGTGAACAAAAATATAGAGGCATATGAATTCGATTCACGCGTTTTTTACAGTCTACTCTGTGTTTCTCCTTTAGCGTATTGAAGGCCTTATCTAGAGCTCCTCCCCAATGGTCTTTTCTGTCTTTCTACTTAACTTCCTTTTCTATCAGGTTTATGGTGAATAAGACAGTGAAGGCGATGATACAAATCTTCCAAATTGAGGGGAACATGCTCTCTGTGCTGACGTTGTGATACTTGTATCAGATATTAAAGGAAAAGGGCCTTCCGGAAATTGATTACGAATTCCGGTTGATTACAGATGTAGTCCCTGGTGGAAATCGTTTGATAAAAGCTTTAAGCTGAATCACTTTGAACCAGTAAATTTTTGAATATTTTTTTATCGTTTCCCAAAGTAAAATTCTGGATTTCGGCGCCCCCTAAGGCCTGGCGCCCTTGGCGGGGGCCAACCCGGCCAACCTCACGCTACGGCGCTGCCTATAATGATGCTGGTCACGTGCTTATAGTCAATTCAGGATTAGGAGAAAAAAATTAGTTCAACACTCATTGTTATAAGAGACCGAGGAATGCTCTGCATCTCCGTGAGCGCTAAGAGAAAGGAATCGTTGGTTAGTTGAGAAGGTAATTCGTGTAAAACCCCTTGGTATGCGACAAAATATTTATTGTAAACGAAGTTATTTTGAAAACAAGAAGACGAAAACTGTGTTTCAAATCAATCCAACGTAAGATCAATGTGCTTTGTTTAATAATCTTCTACAACACGATAGATTCCGCACTAAGTAATATTGTGCTTTTCGATGCAGACATTAGTTTCAACACTTCCCGTTCTCCCACACTAGCTGGCGTGATCAGCATCAACACGATCGATTGCACACTGGTTAAACAAATTTGTGCTACGCGAGGTAGATTTTTTTCACTTAGCGTTCTCACGGACTAGCTGCCGTCCCACGATCAGCATCCACACGATCGTTTCCGCATCTATATAGAAGAAAACTACATGCGAATTTGTCGACTAAGAATGGGGTTATGTAGTAAGCGTTAATAGGAATATTGTATAACCTAAAGTTTTGAAAACAACTTTACTATTTTGTTCAGCGGCGCAGCCAAAATTTTTGATAATATAAAGTATGGTTTAAGTTTAAATTTGTTTCGAAATTCCGCGGAATTCCGTTTAATTTCGTTAGAAGCTAGTTTTTTCTAGCGAAATTTTTGTAATTTTACGAAACGAAACGAAATCAAGAAATCAGATTTCGCCATGCTCAAATTCCGCGAAATTCCGCGGAATTTCGTTTCGAACAACCTGAAACGAAATTTTTCGAAATACCGCATATGCTTAGTGGTGGCATGCAAGAGATTCTTTCTCAGCATTGGTAAGACGCCCGCAAGAGAATGGTGTCTTTGTGGATCTAATGGATCAGAATTTTGCGTGATGGGGCGTCCCAGTAAAAGGCGCGTTTATTCCACTGTGTTGGAATGATGTAATGTAACGCAAAAGGAATAATGTAATTGTGGATCTAGAGGATCATAACTATGCGTGGGGAGACGCTCGCATGGAAGAGTTTCATCCTCTACATTGGTATATTGGACACACATATAAGGATGGTGTAATTGTGGATCGAATAGATCATCATAATGCTTGCTGGGATGCTCGCATACAAGAGATTCTTCTGATATGTCAGTGAGAAGCGAGAAGCGCCCACAAGAAGATGTGTGTCATTGTGGATCGGATCATTTCTTTCTCTGCGTTGGTGAGACGTCCACAAGAATAATTGACGCTTGTATAAAAGAGATTCTTCCTTTGCGTGGATGAGACACCCGCAAGAAGAATTGTGTAATTGTGAATCTGAAGGATCACAACTCTGTGTGGTGGGATGCCCGCATACCAGAGATTCTTCCTCTGCGTTGGTGAGACGCCCACTAGAAGAATGGCGTATTCGAATAGTCAGAAGTGCTTGAGATATATAGTTTCATTTAGAAAAAAATGTTCGTCTATAAATATAAACTGTTTATAAATATTTTTCCTTGTGGTTGGTAGCTAGTTTTTGGTGCTACTTGGATTATACCTAATTTGATATGCAATGAAATAAAAAATGTTCGAAAATATGTTGTGCCTGGTTCACTTGACAATTCGTAACAGCCATCGCTCAAGACATACAATCACAGCCAATCAATCACCTATTCCTCTTGAAGTATGTCGCGAGTACAAGCAATAAAACATGCTGGGTGATTTCCACATGTGATGCCCAAGTGCACAATATTCTCTGAAAAAATGCATGGTATTTATGCCTATAGTCATCTCATTGAGCGATATCTCAATTTATTTCCATTACTAATCTGGTAAATGTAATGTATCGGAATAACTTCCTCCGGCCAGTATCCATCTCATGTTTACATGCCCTGAAATGCCACGTCTGCGCGGCAGAGATCTATTGATCCATTGGAGATGATTTTGTTTCCCTCAGAGTCCTATAAGAAGAGTGCCGCCAAGTGTCAAAATTGAAACAGAGATCATCTGTCAGTTCCATAAAAATTGAATTTTCAGTATTCAAAGTGGAGCGATCGTGGAATGAAATGAATATTGGAGCTGAGATGGACTTGGGAGCCAATTTAAATCCATTTAAAATGAATATACCGAAGTATATACATGTTGAAACAAATGAATTTATCATTCAACTGATGACAGCCTGGAATCGAAAGAAGAAATGCTCATCTGCTAGCAACCACTAAAAGCAACTGTTAATTAAATTAATTTCATCGATATTCCTCACCCAACCACCAAATTACCTCTTCTCAATGGGTACAATGTATCAATTCGACAGACCCAACCAGCACCGGTTTCATATGGAAACTCGTAAGTGGGTCAACGTGCCTCCAATCCATGATTAATGTCAACTCAATATGTGTGCGGAATGAATTTGTTAGCGTCGAGCGCCGATCCTCCCGAGACCGAAAAGAAGTCACCGTCCCCAGTCAGTGGAGCAAACAGCGCAACCTCAACCTACCATCAAACCATACCGCCGCCGCATCGTCGTCGCGCCACAACGGAAAAGCTTGAACTTGACTTTGGCTTTGGACCTCTCCATGTGACTTTGGGCAGCTTTTCTTCGGAAATGGAGGTGCCTCGCGAATACCGCCGCTGCTCCACGGCTGCTCGCACAAGCAATCAGCCAACAACTCAACAACGTGCGAAATAAAAGAACCATCGAAAAGCCAAGAGGAGGTAAACACTCACAAAAGCATTTCTCCGCGCGGCACTCGAAATCGGCCCATCGAGTGGCGTGGCGTCGTCGTTGTCTTTTTCGTCAGTTGCCAGCGAACAGCACCCCGAGTTGAGCAAATGACGACGCGGGGGGAAACATAAATAATTCATTTTGCATTCCACCTGAAGCCCATGACCGAAGAAATGGGACTGGTTGCAATATTTTGTTCGGAGATGTGACTTTCGGGTTGGTGACTTCAGGCTCGACGCATTTGAATATTTGACCTTAGACATCGTTTGATCTTAAAAAAAAGTAAGCACTAATTCAGACTCTGTTTTTTCAAAGTGATTGGCGAAAAAAAATGTATTTGACCTTGTATTTGTATATAGAAATGAACCATTTGTGTGAGGAACATAAGTCCTTTTCTCAAAATTCCAAGAAAGAAGATTAATTGGCACCTATTTTTCTCATTTCTTTGATACAAATTATTTAATAGCTAACCTCCAGGGACTCGCACCATTTTAAAACAGTACAATGCCTTCGAAAAAAGCACACTTGTCGTTCACAAGAAAGGCGGGACTGTGTGAAGGAATAAATTTTGGCTGTTACGCCCTTTTAAAATGTTGGTCTGGATTTGTTTGAGAAACTGCATACGTATGTCCATTTAACACATTTTTGAGAAAACAACAAAAACTGTTGGCACCGAATCTATTGATTTCTTCGATACACGTAAATAGATTTTGGCATAACTCAACATCCTGGGGCATTTCCAGTACTAAAATTGCAAACAGTACTCCATAATTGTTCTTCTAAGTACGTGCGCATGTGTAGTTTCTGTGGAAGGGTCGTTATGTCGAAAGCCATTTGGCCGAAAGCCACTAGACCGAACAAACCGGCGGAATAGGTCATTTGGCCGAAAAGGTCGTTTGGCCGAATAGGTCATTTGGGTGAATAGATGTCTCACTACTCACTTTCCACAGTGAGAAGTGAGATGTATCACTTCTCACTTCTCGTTTCTCACTGAGAAAAGTGAGCAATGCAAAGTGAGAAGTGAGTAGTAAGTCGTCTCACTTCTCATTCCTCATTTCTTACTTCTCACTGTAAAAAGTGAGAAGGGCGAAGTGAATAGTGAGACGTCTCTGTTTGCAGATGACACGGGTCTTACCGCCAAAGGGCGAAGTCTTTGTGTCATTTGTAGTAAATTGCAAAAAAGTTAAGATATTTTCTCCACTTACTTGCAAAAATGAAAAATTTCCCCGAATGCATTAGCATTAGCATTAGCATTGTTACGGTGTAATTCGTAGATTGGACACTAGTGATACTCATGTTTTACTTTTGAAATCCTTATCTAGAATGCTATCAGAAATCAAGAAGGGGAGTGGTCCTTGATTACAGTCTTAAACAAAAATAACAAAAGCATGAGGATTACTACTCCTGGCCACGCCCATCTTCACCGTAACTAGGGAGAGGAAGGAAGTGTTGATGTAGTACTTACTTAACGAGAGGCCACCGACTTAGCGACACCCTCATAAGTACCACGGAGTTGGATAATGAGGAAGGTATTCGTTGGGTCAGGATTTGCCTGTAGCTGGCAATGTAACCGTGGTAGATCTAACCCCGTAACGCACCACGTAAAGGTGTCTACCCAGCATTACGGGTCATGAAAAATTTCCCCGAATGTTTCCAAAACTCAGCTTATATTTTTCAGACACACACATACACACACACACACACACACACACACGGGCTGCGAAATGGTGAGTTGACATCTGGGAAGGAGCGACCTACACAGCTCTGGTCCTCACAAGTTCCAATCTCACGCTTCCACGGGTCTTCCGATGACAATCGACCGCCAGCTAAGGGTTTTGTACTTAGCTGGTAGTGCAGCCTGGGCACTGTTGTCCTTCTGACATCAGCTAGAGTGAGTGGGTGCGACCAAGGGGACCATCGTCCCTAACCCCTAATCCCAAGGCGTTAAGCGACCCGTGCCGAGAGTATGCATGACCAGGGGGGTGAAATAATGAGCTAGGCCTTTAACGGAGCCTGTGGGGTACCTGGGCACCCTCCACAGTAATTGTCCCTTACCGCGTCATGCTGGGCTCTGGCGTGGTGGACCTTTTTTCCCGAGCAACTCGTGGGACTTAAATGGAAAACCAAGTCAATTCTTCAATTAGTGGTAGTAGTGTAGCCAACAACCCTTTGCAAGAGGTGGGTTGTTCAGATCTCCGCCTAGGAGGCCAGAGGCAATAGTCGGCAGCTCAGTGCGCAGCGCCGGCGTGGGTCGCTTAACCTTCATCTCGGCTAAAAACCGCCGGTGGGGCTTATCGACGGCCCATGGCTTGTGGAGGCGATGAACCGCAAACGCGATGGGTTTTCGGCCTTCGAGGTGGCGACGGAACAGCTGGACGCCATCATCGACTTTGCGTCATCGAAGCATAATATCAGTAAGGACCTCAAGAGGAGCTTGCTGAAACTTCGAAAGTCGATGTTGGACGCCAAGCTGAAGAGGGCGGTCGAGACGGCCAAGTGTAAACCCGTGAAATCCGTGGAGTCGAGGTCCACCCAGACTGAGGCCCAAGGATTTGCGGACTCGGGCAAGGTCGAATCGACAGAGGGCGAGCCAGCGAAGATGGTGGTGCCAAAGTCTACCCAGACTGAGGCTCAAGTATTCGCGGGCACGTCAGGGATAACTGCTCCAACGGAGCAGACACAAACACGGGGGAGACAGTCTCCAGGGGATGAGCTCCCTGGGGGCCGCTCCAAAACGCGTAGGGTTATTACCCCGAACAAGGGTAGTGGGGCTGGGAAGCTGAACCCCGGACAGGTACCTCCAAAACCAGGGGAGGAAGGACCTGGAAAGGTTCGTCCACCCAGGAAAGACGGTGGTAAGGGGTTACGGGAGGCTTAGAGCTCTGAGCCACCCAGACCAGGGAAATAGAGAGGGAGGACGCCTCCTGGACCCTGGTCAAGAACAAGAGGAAACCGAAGACGTCAAGGGCCGAAAAGAAGGCCCAGGCGAATGAGGGTAGCAAGAAGTCTAGGGTAGGCGCCAATCGCTCCAGGGACGAGGCTACGTACTCGGACGTCTTGAAGGCGATGACGGAGTGACGTCAAGCTCGGTGAACTCTGCGCCGACGTATGTCGAATAAGACGTACCCGGATGGGCGAGATGATCTTCGAGCTGAAGCGGGGCGTCTCGCAAAAGGAGTACAAGAAGTTGGCGGAGGAAGTCCTAGGCGAGACGGTCAAGGTGAGGGCAGTCACGACGGAGGTGAATCTAAGGGTTAAAGACCTGGACGAGATCACCGAAGTCGAAGAGCTCGTCACGGCACTGCGGCGACAGTGTGAAGTGGAGACGTCCACCGCAGCCGTTCGGCTACGGAAAGGTCCGGCAGGGATGCAGGTAGCATTGGTTCGGCTATTTGCAGCGGACGCATCCAAGATAGTCAAGTAAGGGAGCGTCATGGTGGGATGGTCGGTGTGCCCTGTGGGCATATACGAGCAACCCGAAGTTTGCGTCAAGTGCCTGGAACCGGGGCACAAACAATGGAACTGCAAAAGCCCTGACAAAAGCAATCTCTGCTGACGCTGCGGATTGGAGGGACATAAGGCACAATGCTGCATGAACCCTCCCAATTGTTTGATTTGTTCCAGCAAAGCTGTGAACAGCAAGCACCCCATGGGGGGTTCGAAGTGCACGGCGTTTAAGCGTGCTGCAAAATCACAGTGCAGGTAACGCAGCTGGCTTGCTCGGCTTAGAGGAAACGGCGGAACACGTGTTGTTCGTGTGCCCGCGTTTTCGCACAATGCGTGACCACGTGCTTGCCACATGTGGTCTGGACACTACCCCGGACAACCTAGTCCGGAGGATGTGTAAAGATGAAGTTGGCTGGAACGCCGTTTTATCGGCTATCGTCCAAATCGTCTCGAAGCTACACAGAAGGTGGCGCGTGGACTCGAGGAATGGCTAGTTCAGGCGCAAATAAGAAGTGGTCCAAGGGTTCGGAGTCGGCTTCATGGGTCATACCGGTGCCCTGTGGTCGAACTCGATCCTTTTATCGAACAAGTGGCCGCGTGAAGAACAACATGGTATCGTCGCTTTCGCGGCGTCGGTCAATCGGGCGGGTTCCGAGCCCGAGGATGGAAAGGGGTTCTCGTCAAGGCTGGAGCAGGCGTAGGCACCGCGTCGGCAAGTCCCTCTGTGTGCTGGTGAATAGGCCCTATCGCAGAGAGGTCAATTTGGGGTGCACGCGGCATCTTCCCACCTTCCGAGGACATAGGGCGTGGTAAGGCCACCTTGAAAGCCTGTTCTTCTAAAAAAGCGAGTCTCGATGTTCGGTGCTGCAAGAACACGCAGATAACCTCGAGGGTGCGTTGTGCGCTGGCCCCCCTTTGAAGCATTACTTTCTGGTTGTACCGAAGGGACTATGGGCTTGGCGGCAATGGAAACGGTTTTTTTGCTTTCTTCCTAATCAATGGAGGGGGAATCTGCTCAACAGACATCCTGGGTTGTTCAGGAAGTGCGGGGTTATGGACCACCTCCAACAGCAAACGAGGGAGGCAGGACTACATCCCCGACCCGCTAAACCGTGGATGAAACGGTTTAGCTGGTCGGGGATGTAGTCCTGCCTCCCTCGTTTGCTGTTGGAGGTGGTCCCTAACCCCGCACTTCCTGGACAACACAGAATGTCTGTTGAGCAGATTGCCTCTCCATCACTTAGGTAGAAAAAAAAACACACACACACACACAGTCAGGTCGTCGAGGCGCCGGCGAACCAGAAGTCTTCTGCCAACCGGAATCGTCGCACCGACCTTGGCACTCGAACAGCCAACCTGCTGAAGAAAGCGCTTCGGGTATGTAAGGCACCGCCAGTGCGGACGTCATCCATCACCGGAACTGCCGGACCACCTCTGCAACCCGAAGACGAAGTAGGCGCAATGCGTAAAAGCGCTGGCACGATACCATGGTGTGCCTGTAATTTGGCCAAAGAAATAATTTGATTTGACCAAAGAATTCATTTGGCTAAAGAAGCCATTTCGTTTACATAACGGGTCATATGGCCGGAAATGTTGTTTGACCGAACAATTCCGAATGTGAAAAATATGGAGTGATCAATTTTAATTTAGAAGAGAGTGAGACTTGAGAAATAGATGAAATTGAGGTGGTTGAAGAATTCGTGTACTTGGGCTTACTGGTGACCTCTGATAACGATACCAGCAGAGAAATTTGGAGACGTATTATGGCAGGAAATCGAAAGTACTTTAGACTCTGCAAAACTCTCCGGTCAAATAGAGTTCGCCGCCGTACCAAACTGACTATCTACAAAACGTTCATTAGACCGGAAGTACTTTACGGACACGAGACCTGGACGATGCTCGTGGAGGTTCAACACTCACTAGGAGTTTTATAAAAGAAAGTGTTGCGTACTATCTATCGCGGAGTGTGGAAGGAGGACGATACATGGAGGAGGCGAATGAACGACTTGCGACAGCTGATGAGAGAACCATCCATCGTTCACACCGCAAAATCGGATGACTGCGGTGGGCTGGGAACGTAACCAGAATGTCGGACAATAACTCGATAAAAATGGTTCTCGCAACGATCCGGCGGGCACAAGAACGCGAGGTGTTGCAGCGAGCAAGGTGGATCGATCAAGTCGAAAACTATTTGACGAGTAGAATGGAGAAGACTTTTATTTACTGCACAGGACAAGACACTTTTCACCACCATTGTATTCATTCAAACTCTTCTTGATACGCCACTGGGGCAATAAGTGCCATCTCAAAGTGCTAAGAATGCGTCAAACGCAAGATTTTCGGGGAACCACTTTAGGAACAGTTGTCAAAATATTTTCCTTAGTTCCGGTAATGTAGCACGTAACGCTAAATTCATACCAAATGCCGCCATGGTGCTCGAAGCTAAATAAACACCATGGATACTCAGATTAATAAATCCAGATGATCAAATATTGTCATCGACATTGGCATTGGGGATATACAATTTGAAGGAACTGTTGTTTCAGTCCAAATAATTATTATCGGATCTTTTGTATGTCATTTGTGATATGTATGAATATGCACCATCTATGAGTTTCTTACATTCATCAATCAAATGGATCATCTTAGCTACAGTTTTTACACATCTAAGGTCATCCCACGACTCCGATCCATGTGATCGCATTATCGTTTTCCTTCAGCGGCGCAATTTGGCAGTGTTGCTCTCATCATGAGAACGCTTTCCACGAGCACGAGCGCGTTTATTTGCAGCACGTGAACGAGAAGTATGTGATCTCTGGTATAGAACCACTTCTCGTCGACATTCGCCTAAATTAGTGCATCTCCTACGAGGTCTCCGCCTATGAGAATCTATGCGCGGCCTCCGACCGATGCCAGTCCGCCAGTCAGTGCTTGCTTTGATTGGTCAGCGCTTGTTTGGGGGTCTGCGCAATTATCATCCACCCGCCTGTGCGATCGAATCCGACACGATCGCGGGGCAATTTCGTCTGTGATGCAAATGGCCATCGAAGAGGGTCGCCTAACCCAACAAACCATCGTACAAAATGTCTGTCCGACTGTCTGCGGTGAATCTATCGGTGATTAGTTACCACCATGTCAGTCAGTCAGTCAGTCAATCCCTTCGATCGGTTATCGATCGGTCCGCGAACGAGAGCGAGGCCGCTCCATGGGAGGAAGAAATCAACCCAACACGGGGCAGACACGCTGGTTGTTGGCTAGTGATGATTCGGTGTGGTTGCGGCCAACAGCTCGAAAATCTCTAATCGCACTTTGCGTTGTGGTTTCTGGAGTAGCTTTTCAGAGCAACGGAGTAGCGGGGAGGGAAATGCATCAAACCAACTGTGATGTAGGTCAAATTCACCGCGGCGAGCAGGCGCACCAATTGTTTCCGACCGAACAGCACACCAGCGATGCTGGTTGGCTTAGTGGTTTAGTGGATAGGGTGGTTTAGGGATGTCCGAATAAGATGAATTAGTTTCAAATGCATCCTTGATTGGATTTATCTGAATGAGTGAACTCTCAATTCATTTGTTATGTGTTTGACGACAATGGCAATGTTTCTCGGCATAAAAATAAACGACCCTATTTTAATTTATTGTCATCATAGTGTGTTTTACAGGACGACGCGACAGAATGATAGCCTTCCCTGTGATCCATTCCAATCAGCCCTGTCCTCAAACTCCATTAGCTTATGTAAGCGGTTCTTAACCTTTTTTTTTTTTAAGAGGTACCCCTTGATCTTTTACATTCATTGATGTACTCCCTATTTTTTCGGCGTAAATGTAAATAAGCGTAACTAATGAGACATATGGCCGGGGTTCTGCCAAATTTCACTAAGCGCAAAAAATAGTCATTTTTATATCCAAGCAAATCTCTTCTCTCTACCCTATAACTAAGGATATCCTACAACAAATGTGTGGATGAAGTGATATGAAATGATTTCCGTCTTTCTTTCGAGATCAAAATATCACAATTCAGTCAAAAAGCCGCTTAGTGCGTTTTGACAGAACCCCGATCATATGATAAACGAACCTGAAACCCAATATAAGGCTTTTCAAAAGTTGTTTGGAATCTTCATTATTCTGTGATACTTTGCATTTCAAATTAAGTGTATACAAAAAGCTTCCTACAAGACTTTGAGGACTTTGGCGGGTTCTGAGTCTCTTGAAAGAAGGCTTCCGAGCCTCTTAAAAAGGAGCTTTCCGAGCCTTCTAAGAGGAGGTTTACGAGACTCTTGGAATGAGGTTTCCAAACCTCTAAAAAGGAGGCTTCCGAGTGTCTTGAAAGGAAGGTTACGAGCTGCTTGGAAAGAGGCTTCCAACCGTCTTGCAACGAAGCTACGAAGCCGTAGCGTGGACTCTCAGCGCCCTTGGCGAAACCTTCAAATAACAATCAATAGATATTCAGCGGTTTACCGAAACTGGTACCTAAAAGTTTAAGTGAATTGCAGGAAATCGCGTTGGAGTCCAATTTCAAAACTAGATAGCACTTTCAGGGATACATAACTCCAAAAGTAAACGACAGACAACAGCGAAAAGCAGTTTTTCATCTTTGCTCACTTGCAGAATACACAAAAAAATGGTTTTCAGATGTGCTAATCGCCTATAAATTTACATTTGTGCGAGCAAAAACGCAAGGTGAGGGCTAGCACGGCCATTATGGCAGCCATTTTTGTACTCTGTCGTAATTCACCTTAAGAAAATTTGGGTTACCATAACGCATTCGCTGTTTTTCATACAATATGGCCATGTTTGAGGATCAAAACCTCGAATTCTAGCGAATTGATTAGGTATATTTTGTATTCCGGCCTAAAATGGCTTGAATGTTTATTTAATGCTTGATTATATATTATAAAGGCATGTTTCAGTCAGAAATAATTATAACAGTCTACACTCCATATGAAAGTGGTGACTTTATAATTATTTTTAACTGAAACGTGCCTTTTCAGTTGATCATGCAAACAAAACAAATCATTCAGGTAATTTTAGGCTGGGATACAAAATATGCCCTTAATTTAATCGCTAGTTTGTATGAGAAAAATCAGAAGGGTTGTCCATCTATTAGACACGACCGCACAGTAGTCATTGGAAAACGTAAGGCAATCGATACGAATGTTGTGATTAATCTGGACATAAAGCCCGAACCCTTGCCTTTCCAAGAAAAAAATGTTTAGAATAAAAAATTTGTTCGAACCCTCTCAAATAGAAAAAAATCGAATAAAATCTAAAAGATGAATTAGTAACATTGAAATTGCTACATCAAATGCAATTCAGAAAACCCCCCACCCCCCATAGACAAATTTTCTGGCTACGTCACTGTGGGTGCTCATAATATTTTCATGCATAACCTTCTCTCTGTGCTCAAAAAACTTACGTTGTCTGTGCTCTGGGGTCAAATTGACCAAATTGAAATTGCCATAACTTTTTCACTGTTTGGCCTATTTTGGATTTTTTGGTCTGTTTCAAAAGATAATTTAAACATCTTTCAGGTCGCAACCATATATTGACTATAATCGGGCGGGTACCACGCGAGGAGGGGTTTCCGTGAAAAAGGCTACAGAAGCAGTGATTTTTTATGCTTATTGTACTTATATCTTAAAATCCCATCCATTTTGAACTGCACCTTTTTAAAAATATTATGCAAGAAGACGTGTGCTTTGACATGAGGCATTGATTTGTTTATATATTTTGATAACATCCTTGCTCTTAAGTAAAGGTCGTTAGGTGGGAATGGACTGTATTGTGGCGGTAAAAAATAGGAATTTTTCAAATAGGCGGCAAATCGGTTTATCTTTGTTTACGCGTTTATTTACGTTTACGACTCAAAGGCCTTAACTCCAGAATTTTTTTGAATGACTTGGATAACAAATTCTGTGAACTAATTCTATTATTTGCATAGCTGGAGCAGAAAACTTTTGGTGGACTCTACCACAACATTTATGTTTGCCAAAAACACTATTTTCACTATTTTCACAAAAAAAAAACCCTCCCGCGAGATACCCGCTCACCCAAGATGAATGCACAGCTAGGTGTTGCAGTCTGCCCAATTTATGGACGAGAAGAGGGCGGGGGTGAAAAATTCATTTTCGGTGCAAAACATAAACAAACCGGCTTGCTCTCCCATACTAAAATCCAAGATGGCTTAACGTGAATTTGGCAGATTGGAACACCTAGTGGTGTATTCATCTTGCGCTCACCTATAGTCAATATTGTGGAGCATCGTGAAATATAACTAAATTATCTTTCGAAACAGCCCTAAAAATTTCCAGATTGGCCAGATAATAAGAATGTTATAACAATTTCAATATTGGGTCAATTTGACCCCAGAGCACAGCCAACGTAAGTATTTTGAAAAAAATAATACACTGTAGCGCTTATTTTCAAGATTTCCCCTAGGTGACAAATCTCGGCGAGTTTTACCAAACTACACAAATTAGGAGAATCGGTTGAAAACTAAAAAATGGCAGCCTTTCAAAGTGGCCTGTGACCCCAGAGCACAGACAAAAGGTTAATAAAAACTAAACGGGTGGGGCTAAATGGGCTTACTTACTTATTGAATACAAGAAAGCTTTTTACTCACGCGCGCAAGCCAATTTTTAGAGATTCCTTGGAGAACAGTTCTATCTTACTTCACTGCTATTGACCATGCATGCGAATTAATGTTTTCAGCGTCTTCCTCTCTCTGATGCGCGCACATGATTCTGCTACTTACCGAAAATGAGCAAAATCCTTTAATTTTTACTCAAATTTAACGATTTGCAAATCTTTCACCTCATCCGTAAGATTATCATTCAATCCATTTAGATAAAATAAACAACCATGCTGTTGTTTACTGTTATTTAAGGTGATTATAGAATAACTCAACCAATAACATTGATGCATTTAATATGCCAAAATTGATGTTCGAAACCCAAAATAATGACTTATACATAAAAATTATGACCAAGAATGTGAAAAAGGTCCTTGCTCAAGCGCATTTTCCTTATGCATTGAAACGGTTTGATTTTAAAGAATATATTCGCACGATTATTGAAATGGCCACAAACTTAAACATCAAACAATTAGCAATTGCAAACGATAACATAATATTTTCGCTGGTAGAAAAACAATTGTTCAAAGCAATTTGTAATGAAGTACTTGAATATGTCGACATAATATTTTACAATCCAGCACAAATTATTACATGCGAAAACAAAATCAACAAAATTATTTCGGAAAACCACGATACTCTTTTGGGAGGCCACGTTGGTACATCGAGATTACTTAGAAAACTAAGAAGGTCATACTATTGGACCAATATGAAAGGCACTATTAACAACTTCGTTAAAAGATGCACAAAATGTATACAAAACAAACACAAGCTTAACACCAAAGAAGCGTTTGTTGAAACTACAACCCCAGTTAGACCATTTGACGTCGTGTCCATTGACACGATTGGACCATTTACGAAATCCACAAGTGGAAATCGCTATGCATTGACAGCTCAATGCGAACTAACCAAATTTATAATAGTTGCACCAATTATTGATAAGCAAGCCAAAACACTTGCAAAAGCTTTCGTTGAAAATTGCATTCTTGTGCATGGTTGCCCAATAGAAATCAAATCGGACATGGGAACCGAGTACAAGAATGAAATATTTCAAAATATTTGTAACTTTTTAGATGTAGAGCAAAAATTTTCAACTGCTTACCATCCCGAAACTATTGGCAGTTTAGAAAGAAACCACCGCTGTTTAAATGAATTTCTACGCCACTTCATAACTGAACAGAAAGATGATTGGGACACCTGGTTACCATATTACGTTTTTAGCTACAATACAACTCCACATTCTACACTTCAATACTCACCATTTGAACTACTCTTCGGAAGACACGTGAATATTCCACAATCAATTCAGAAATCCTTGAATCTAGACCCAATATACAACTACGATTCCTACTACACAGAGCTTAAATTTAAAATTCAATCTACCATAGCTAAAGCAAGAAAATTACTTGAAAAATCAAAAGTTGACAGAGTACATAAGCAAATTACAGAAATAAACCCGATTCATATATCTAAAGGAGAAACAGTTTGGTTGAAAAATGAAAATAGGAGAAAATTGGATAAAGTTTATTTAGGGCCATTTGAAGTTATTGCTATAGACGACCCAAACGTAATAATTAGAAATAAAATCCATAACGAAACACAAAAGTACATAAAAATAGGGTAATAAAATAAGTACATAAAATGAAAGCAAAATAACTATGAACAAATATAACTAAATGTATAATGATAATAACAATTATAATATCTATAAAAATAGGAAAGGGCGTTTGGACTGCACACCGAATAGAATGACTCCATTATATTACGTCATTCATCTAAAAAGGGGAGGTGTCGTAATATAAACGCATCATCATTTCACATCTGAATTATCTCAGTAACATCTCTATTTTCAAGTGGTTCAATTCTCACGAACCAACTAAACCAACATCTGGTTGCCATGCAATTTTAGTGACATTATTTTATAAAACGATGACACCATGCTGAGTGCATCGTCCGGCAAGTCGTTGCCAGCAAGAAGGTCAAATTACAGACCTCCTTGACGGCAACGTACCCTGCTGTGGGAACGCAACCCTTAACGCATACGTTGCATTTCATTTTTTACAGTACAAGCATATATCAATCACCAATAGTCAAACGCAGTCCAGGCGTCTATCTCTTACTCTGTTTCCCACTCTTCTATCTCTGTTATTTTCTGTAGACTTATGTAGACTTAATTAAGAATAAAACTTATTTGGAAATAAATCGAAACATTCAAGATTCAACAATCAACAGTGAAGGTTGTTCTGACTACTGATGACAACCCATCACACGGCGCAGTTACACCGTGGTGAATTTCAAATTCACCACACGTTTATCTAAATACATTTCCAGAAGTCCAAATCTGGCGTAATAGTTTTCGTACAGTGCTGAAACTCAAATTATGATTGTTCAGCATAACTAAGCAAACGATCTACCATTATTTCAGCCGCATACGCGTTATATTTCTATCATCTCGTGCCCTTGAAAAAAATATTGGAAAAGCACGTGGTTTACAAAATGGCCGATTTCTGGCTTTATTGTATAATCACCTTAACATGCAATTGAGTCATTTTAGGCCACCATTCAAGTATTTTGCTCAGGTACATATTTCAAAATTCTTCAACCTGTGCATCATTTGATTATAGTCAATCGTCCCATATGAATGATTCATCTTCAAGCGTATTTCCCATATGTTTGCCATTATCTATCCCACGTCCCATTTATAGAATTAAACTAAACAGTGCGTAAAACCATAAAAATTCTATCATGTGAATCGTTTTTCTATTTTATATGACAAATACGACATCTATCTATTTAATCAATCGAACGGTTACTTTTAATTTTAATTTGAGTTATTTCGTTAAATAAGACGTAGTTTCAATTGTTATATGTTAATTAGAAAATTGAAATATTTCAAGCATGATAAGATGACTAATCCAATTTTGTAATTAGCATATCTTATCAGAAAATGGAGTCTGTAGTCTGTACAATAAAGTGTAAAATCTAAACGATTCTCAATTATTATTTATTCTTTCTATTTTTAGTTTACTCCTTTGATAAATATTTTTTTTCGAAAGGGGCTCTCCTCACACTGCGCTGGCAGATGTCGAACAGTTTTAGATATGTACTTCCCTCCATGAGCGTGTTCATCTGCTCATGCAATTTTTCGTAAATTTTTGTTAACCATCGACATTCGTCATACTCCTCTGCCTCTTAAGTTGTCCACACGATACACGAATAACTCCTTCTTTATGTTAATCTTCATTCTTTGATTAATACTTACTTACTTTTCCGAAAAGATGTACTTTGTTTGTTTACTATATAAATTTGTCATCGGACAATAGTAACTTTTCTCATCCGAAAAATGCGAATGCCTTTCATGAATCACGTGTTTATCAAAATTGAACTCTTTTTTGGAAGCGAAACTAAATTTGGCTTAGACGCTCAAAACAATGAAAGGAAATGAAAATGTTCCACGAAAAAAATACAAAATTTCCATAAATAAATCAATATTAGCAATAAACAATTACAAAAATTTCCACAAAGTAAATATTTATTTTCCATAAAAAATTTAAAAAATTCCACAAAATAATCAATAAAGAGCAATAAAAAATAAGAAAATTTCCAAAAAAAATACAAGAAAGCAATAAAGCTGATGAATTTTACATGAACTTTAAACGCTTTCAAATCTATGAAAAAAAAGCAAAGTTATTGAGGAATCTTCAAAAAAATAGTAAATTTTCACATCAACACACCATGAAAAGCGGCAAGCCAAACAGCCACCATCTGAAAGATTCGGTTTTAAGCTACCGAATGCACAATGTTTTGTTTTGTTCCGTCGTGTTCTACTATTATTTTGAATCAACTTAAAATAGTCCTTAATGTACGTTTTTCAGTACAACTGTTACGTAAACAATTAGAAAGTCTCTTACATTATTGGTTTTTTATTGCATGGTTACAATCTCGACAGTAGAGTACGAAGAACAAGTTATTAGTGACGCGCAGGAAAAAATGGAGCAGAACGATATGCGGAGGTTTTATGAGTCTGTCAATGGCGTGCGGAGAAAGACAGCGCCATCTCCCGTCATGTGCAACGACCAACAAGGGAATTTGCTGACAGATAAAACTGAAGTGGCTGCCAGGTGGAAGCAACACTTCGAGACTTTGTTGAATGGAGGAAGTGGCGGTGCATCGATGAACAGAATAAATATTAGCGACGATGGACAAGGTGTGGAGTCACCTACACTAGATGAGGTTAAATAAGCTGTTAAAGAGCTGAAAAACAATAACGCTGCGGGGAAGCACCAGCTCCCGGCTGAGCTTCTCAAACATGGCAGTGAGCAGCTTTATGAAGTTCTGCACCATATTATGTCGAAAATATGGGAAGACGAGGAAATGCCTGCTAGCTGGTTGGACGGCCACATTTGCCCTCTCTTTAAGAAAGGGCACAGACTTATTTATTTATTTATTTATCATCAGACTAAGGCTGGAGTGGCCTGTGCTGCACATAAAAGACTTCTCCATTCAGCTCGGTTCAAGGCTGCACTTCACCAACCACGCAGTCTGCGGAGGGTCCGCAAGTCGTCCTCCACCTGATCGATCCACCTTGCCTGCTGTGCACCTCGCCTTCTTGTTCCCGTCGGATCGTTGACGAGAACCATTTTCACCGGATTACTGTTCGACATTCTGGCTACGTGCCCGGCCCACCGCAGTCTTCCGATTTTCGCGGTGTGAACGATGGATGGTTCTCCCAACAGCTGATGCAACTCGTGGTTCATTCGCCTCCTCCACGTACCGTTCGCCATCTGCACCCCACCATAGATGGTACGCAACACTTTCCTTTCGAAAACTCCCAGTGCGCGTTGGTCCTCCACGAGCATCGTCCAGGTCTCGTGTGCGTAGAGAACTACCGGTCTTATAAGCGTTTTGTAGATAGTCAGTTTGGTACGGCGGCGAACTCTATTCGATCGGAGCGTCTTGCGGAGTCCAAAGTACGTACGATTTCCAGCCACTATGCGTCTCCGAATTTCTCTGCTGGTATCGTTATCGGCGGTCACCAGTGAGCCCAAGTACACGAATTCTTCAACCACCTCGATTTCGTCACCACCGATAGAAACTCGTGGTGGGTGGCTCACATTGACCTCTCTTGAGCCTCTTCCTATCATGTACTTCGTCTTCGACGTGTTGATGACTAGTCCAATCCGTTTAGCCTCGCTTTTCAGTCTGATGTAGGCTTCCTCCATCCTCTCAAAGTTACGTGCCATGATATCAATGTCGTCGGCGAAACCAAATAACTGGACGGACTTTGTGAAAATCGTACCACTCGTGTCAATCCCTGCCCTTCGTATTACTCCCTCCAAAGCGATGTTGAATAGCAGACACGAAAGACCATCACCTTGCCGTAACCCTCTACGGGTTTCGAAGGGACTCGAGAATGCCCCTGAAACTCGAACTACGCACATCACCCGATCCATCGTCGCCTTGATAAACCGTATCAGTTTATCCGGAAATCCGTTTTCGTGCATTAGCTGCCATAGCTGGTCCCGATCGATTGTATCATATGCGGCTTTGAAGTCGATAAATAGATGATGTGTGGGTACGTTGTATTCGCGGCATTTCTGCAATACCTGACGTATGGCGAACACCTGGTCTGTGGTAGAGCGTTCACCCATAAATCCCGCCTGGTACTGCCCCACGAACTCTCTTGCAATTGGTGTTAGTCGGCGGCATAAAATTTGGGAGAGTACCTTGTAGGCGGCGTTCAGCAATGTGATTGCGCGGTAGTTGCTACAATCCAGCTTATCGCCCTTTTTGTAGATGGGACACACGACACCTTCCATCCACTCGTGAGGCAGAACCTCATCCTCCCAAACCTTGGTAATCACCCAGTGCAGCGTTCTAGCCAGTGCTTCACCACCGTGTTTAAACAGCTCTCCTGGTAGTTGGTCAACTCCAGGGGCTTTGTTATTTTTCAGCCGGCCGATCTCCTCCTGGATTTCCTGGAGATTCGGAACCGGAAGTCGCATGTCCTGCGCGTGTGCTCCTAGGTTCATTACCATGCCGCCACTGTTGTCTGCCATATCGCCATTCAGGTGCTCTTCGTAGTGCTGCCGCCACTTGGATCACCTCACGCTCGTTCGTAAGAAGGTTCCCGTTTATGTCCTTACACATATCGGGCTGTGGCACGTGTCCCTTACGTGGACGGTTCAACTTCTCATAGAACTTTCGTGCGTTATTAGCGCGGTACAGTTCCTCCGTCTCTTCACGGTCTCGATCTTCCTGCTGGCGCTTTTTCCTCCGGAAAATCGAGTTTTGTCTGTTCCGCGCCCGTTCGTATCGTGCCTCGTTGGCCCTCGTGCGGTGTTGCAGTAATCTCGCCCATGCTGCATTCTTCTCCTCAACTAACTGCTCACACTCGCCGTCATACCAGTCGTTTCTCTGATCCGGAGCCACCGTGCCTAGTGCAGCGGTTGCGGTGCTTCCAATGGCGGATCGAATATCTCTCCAGCCATCTTCAAGAGATGCTGCGCCTAGCTGCTCTTCCGTTGGGAGTGCCACTTCCAGCTGCTGCGCGTAGTCTTGGGCTAGTCTTCCGTCTTGTAGCCGCCCAATGGTAAGCCGCGGCGGACGACTCCGACGCGTGTTGATCTCCGTCGAGAGTTTTGAGCGCAGACATACTGCGACGAGGTAGTGGTCGGATTCAATATTCGCACTGCGGTAAGTGCGTACGTTCATGATGTCGGAGAAGAAAGGGCACAGACTGGAGTGCGCCAATTACCGAGGAATAACCCTCCTTAATTCGGCGTACAAAATTATGTCCCGTATTCTGTTCAACAGATTGAGACCGCTTGAAGAGTCCTTCGTCGGCGAATACCAAGCAGGTTTTCGTGAGGGCCGATCAACGACGGATCAAATGTTTACCCTGAGACAAATCCTTGATAATCTGTTTATTGATTTCAAGGCGGCGTACGATTCAGTGAAACGGAATGAATTATGGCAAATTATGCTTGAACATGATTTTCCGGCGAAACTGATTCGTATAACGTTGGACGGATCGAAATCAAGTGTAAGGGTTGCGGATGAAATATCGACGTCATTTGTTACCTTAGATGGAAGTGCAAAGAAGCGGTACCATTATCACAAGATCGCATATGCTTCTGGGATTTGCGGACGATATCGATATTATCGGGATTGATCGCCGTGCCGTGGAAGAGGCTTTTGTGCCTTTTAAAAGGGAGACAGCGAGGATTGGACTCACGATTACTAGCAAAACGTAGTACATGGTCGCTGGCAATCAACGTGGGTTCATTAGTGGTGGTGGTAGCGAAATAGTGCTGGATGGTGAAAAATTTGAAGTGGTAGAAGAATTTGTGTATCTTGGAACATTAGTGACGTGCGATAATGATGTTACCCGCGAGGTGAAAAGGCGTATTGCAGCTGCAAGTCCCGTAGTCTGCAAACGAAAACAAAACTCGTGCTGTATACTACTCTGATTCTTCCAGTGGCTTTATACGGCCATGAGACATGGACGTTAAAGGAGGCTGATCGGAGAGCTTATGGAGTGTTTGAGCGTAAGGTGCTGCGGACAATACTCGGCGGTAAACAGGAGAACGGTATCTGGCGGCGTCGCATGAATCACGAATTGTACCAGGTGTATAAAGGGCTGGATATTAGTAAGCTTATACAACACGGCAGACTACGGTGGTCTGGTCACGTTGTTCGTATGCCGGAAGAACGTCAAGCGAAGATAATATTTAGTGAATAACCCCGGAGATGAGCCAGCCTCGGGCTAAAAGTCTCCTAAATAAAGACAAAAAAAAAAGTAGAGGACCCGGAAGAGGCCGCAGGCTTCGTGGAAGGCCGCGTACACGATGGCTTTTTGCAGTTGAAGAGGCTCAATGTTCAGGGTGACTGGAAGCGGTTGGCCCAGGATCGAGTCCAGTGGAGAAGGATACTCCATTCGGCGTAGGTTCATCGAAGAGCTGTATCCCATCAAGTATCAAGTAGTACAATCTCGACAAATGACAGCCATTCGTCTTAAATGTGGCCGTCGTCTTGATCGAGATTGTTATTATGCAATAAATAACCAATCAAGTTAGCCACTTTTTAATTGTTTACGTAACAGTTGTACTGAAAAACGTACATTAAGGACTATTTTAAGTTGATTCAAAATAAAAGTGGAACACGACGGAACAAAACAAAACGTTGTGCATTCGGTAGCTTAAAACCGAATCTTTCAGATGGTAGCTGTTTGGCTTGCCTCTTGCCGCTTTTCATGGTGTTGATGTGAAAATCGACTATTTTTTTTACAGATTCCTTAATAACTTTGACAGGCTTCAAGATAGATCAAAGTAGTCTTCTAGACAAACATGTTTTTTGTCATTAGATTCCTTAATAACTTTGACAGGCTTCAAGATAGATCAAAGTAGTCTTCTAGACAAACATGCACAACTTTCTAGAATAGTGCTTAAATCATTTTCAAAAAAGTTATGCTCAAAATATGATTTTTAGGGGTCATTCATACAAAACGTGCTCTAATTCGTTACAAAACCGTTTGTACAATATTGTGTTTTCAGAAAAGATGTTCCAGTTCACATTCTTTATAACATTGCAGAGGACAATCAACAACTGCTTTTGTACATCTACGTAAATTTTTTATTTTAAAAAAGACAAAAGGACAGAATCACCGTCTTCGACCAGAGGTCGCACAGACTCTACACTTAACATCTAACATGAGACAACGGACAAGGACATTTTTACACAACACCCAGTGGACCATTGAAGAACTTTCCGCTTTACGAAAAGTTTTCTCCTTACCGGGGCGGGAATCGAATCCACACTCCACAGCACATGCGTTTAGACGATTGACGTCGCTAACCGCACGGCCACGAAGCCCACGTGGCCGCCCATCATTAGATCATTGATATTTTCTTATCAAAAGAAAGCCCAAGAAATATCCTTCAACTCTTCTGAAGACATCATGATTCTAAAACAGGACTGCTCAACCTTTTCAAGCCACGGGCCAATTTTTGAAATCCACAGTTGCTGGCGGGCCAGACAATATTTTGTACATAACTTTTCAAAAAATTTCAAAATAATCATTGTTTTCTTTTTCAGAAAAACTCAACGCGATTTAATTGCCTTCAAACAATCTTTTTGTTTTTTTTTGTTTTCGTCGTTGCATTAGAGATCCATTGGAAACATTGAATTAAATTATTTACACCGTTAACCGGATGTTAAAAAATGAAAGTTTTGTTACTTTACCAGCATATTGAACAGTTTAGCATGAACTGTTTTCAACAGGTTAAGATAAATGTACCAGATTTCAGCAACTCACTGTTCCATGGCGCTTTATCTTTTAGTCATTAAGATATTTGGCAATATCTGCTAGAAAAGTCAAGTCACTCATCTATTCAGAAGCATTCAGCTAGAGGCAGTGGTTTTCTTTTATCTTGTAGAAATAGTGCCATTTTCTTTTCGAAAAGAATAAAATCTCTCAAGAATAGTACCAACTCAATGAAATTCGCAATAATACATCAAGTCTCCGTATTATGCTTTCATTTCCGTCAACATCATTTATAATTGGGGGATGTTGAGTTCCCTAACATAGCCAGATTCAGTTCCCTTCAGTTCCCTTATATGGCCAGATTCAGTCACCATTGAGTTACTGCAACCATATTCGATTGACTTGTGCTGCTTGGGGTCACTTAAGTTTTCGAAAGACAAAAAAAGATCCTTTACACAGGTCTTAACACCCCTAAGGTTTTTTTTCCGTTAGTTGTTCCCTGCATTGAGAAATCATCATCAAAGCTGCCAATTTCTCTGACATTTGAAAATGACCATCAATTCCTGTCTGTCTTCATCTTCATCAAGACAGCCACATTTGTCGCGTTTTTCACGTCAGTATTTTCATCGTTTGCGAGAGAGTAGAATATGAAACAGAATTTTTACTCTTCACCGTGTTCTGCGCAAACTAATGCTACTGAAGGAGGTTGTTTCCTTAGGACACGATGTGAACAACAACCGAATGCATTCCTTAACAACTTCTCCGTCCTGGAAAGGTTTCATCCGTTTTGCAAAATCTTACTAACAGCAAAACTGGCCCGAACTGCATTTTCTGACTTCGTTTTATTTTGAGTAAAGCGAGTTTGTTGCTTCAATAATCCTTTGTACCAATAATTTGAATCAACAAACGGAAATTTAAATTGAAACCTTTGAAGTTCTATTAACTTTGGTATCCTATTTGGGCGCTTTCAAATACCATATTTCACAAAATGCTTGGATTCAGGTTTTATTCCTTCAATATAGAAAAACTTTCCGAACAAATTAAGCAAACCGGCCTACCTTATTTCAACGTGAACATAAACTACTCTGACTAATCTTTATGAAACCACGATGTTCCACTTCAACCTATTGTAAAATTAGTAAAATATTATTTTCATTTCGTATTCAAATTATTGATATGACATATATGATAATGAATAAGAAAAAAAACTTCTCGAGCCAGATAAGCCCGCACGGCTGGAAATGCTTCTTTTATGCACAAAGAAAATCTTGTGGTGAACCAAAATGCCCGTAACTTAGGGTAAGACGGTATAATATGCCCCCTCCCTAAGGCAACTCCTTGATAATTTTTTTACTTTTCAACGCAATTTATGCAAACTTTGTGTTATTTGGTAGTCCAGGAAGTCGCAAAGTAATAAAGCTTTTTTGTAAAGTCGTGAAAAATTGGATTTCGAAAAGTGCCTGGGCAATACGCCACACCTTAACCAAAGACGTTTCATATCCATTCATTAGTATTTTACCAATCCCATAATGAAAGGGTTACAAATCCTAATGTGCTTGACATTAAAAAAATCAACGTAAGTCCATTTAAGCAGGTTGGAATTGAATCATTTGTTTGAGAAACTGCATAAGTCCATTTTACACAATTTCGAGAAAACAACAAAAAACTGTTTTTGAACAAATTGGCACCGAATCTTTCGATTTCTTCGATACAGATCAATAGTTTTTGGCAAAACTCAACACCCTGGGGCACTTCTGGTGCAAAAACTGTAAGCAGTACTCCACAATTGCTCTTCAAAGTGCGTGGACATATGTAGTTTCTCAAACAAACGAAAAAAAATTCATACATTCCTGAACAAAAAATTTTTTTTCGTGTTTTTTGCCAGAATACGTATTTTTGGACGAGGATTCAGAATATATAAAAATCTCATTTTGGCCAAAAATGTTACATATGCAGTTTCTCAAACAAACGGTTTGCTACATATGCAGTTTCCATATAATTTGGTAGCAAATGCTGCAAGCTCGCCGCGCTTGTGTCCAGTTGGTAAGGGCATATCGTCCTGCCTACACTGGGGCGTTTTGACCAGTGAAACATATTTTCGAAAAACGTTACATTTTTGAAGATGGAAGCAATTCTATATCATATTAACCACTGAGAAAGGTTATTTTGTTGCCCAAATGAGTGTTCCAGTGCAAGTTTTGCGGACAGTATACTAGCGTCGCTCCAGAATGTTGAGCAAACAAACATTGAAAGTTACATCAAAACTGTAACTTTTTGTATTTTGCTATTATTTTCATTATGTAATACAAAAATACTCCCATATTCACATAGGATGATAATTTTACAAATATTTATAGGTACCAATTGATTTTAACCCTTAGTTAGTTATAGTTTTCTAGAAATCAAAGTGGGGCGTTTTGGCCAGGTGGGGCACATTATACCGTCTTACCCTACATCGATCTGATATCCGTGTTGGGAATGTATGACCGGGGTTGGTTGGTTCTGAAATTTTTACTGGGTATGACAGAATTTTTCATAGTTTATCGTGAATAATCTTGAGTTTCAAAATTGACAAACTGCGTGAGAGTTTTCGATTCGATATAAATCCCCAAAATCCATCGATAGATAAAAGCGCGATTAACGTTCAAAATCTTACACGACTTTGTGACGGTCCCCAATTATAGATTCTGATTAGACACCCAGTACCTTCAGGTAAGGGGGGTGTATGTAAATATCGGAGAGCTGGGCTAGAAGTTCATAGAAATTATTGAAAATTCTTTACAGCCGTCTACAAAACGCATCACGAAGAAGGGGTGAAGAGGGAGGGGGTGTTCAAAACAACATCGGACTTATTTGGTTGACAGAATCCTTCTATGGAACTGGTTTGTCGGTAGTTTGGAGGCTCTTCGGTCAATAAAATAAACCTTTGAAGTTGGTTGGTCGATGGTCGAAGTCGCCATCGGAAACAGGAGGGTTAAAGAAGAAATACAACTTAGGAGCTATCTGGATCTGATTACTATTTTATACTAGTCGTCCAGCAGACTTTGCTCTGCATAGTTGGCAAAATGCGCGTTGTGAACTGCCCTTGCATGTGTTGAGTAAAAATTGGCCCAATCGGTCATTGCGTTCCGGAGTTATTAATAAAATATTGTTTTTCCCCATTTCCACCTTGGAATAAAAATCAAAATCGAACTTTTTTCCAAAAACTGCTACATTGCATTCAAATGAACGCATATAAATGTGAATTGATGAAAATAACTGAATCTATCTACCTAAAGTGCAATTTTGACCTCTCCTATGTGCTTTTCTTGTTACTCTTATGTGTTTTCTTGATTTATAATATAATATTCTGGGTTTTTATTTGATTTTTTTAGTTCATTCCATTGTGCTGGCTATATGCTTCATACTCCATCGTTTAAAAACTGCCTACGTGTTTTTCGCGACCTCTAGAAATCTCGCAATTTTGCAGGGGTATTGTTGAGAGGCGGCCAAATTATGAAGCACGACTTATTGACTTATTACTTATTAGCAAAACAAAAAATCGGATCTCTAACTCTTACATACCAGTTTTGTGAAAAATAAACCCAACATTTCGGTCAAAGCTACCGACACCTCCCTTTAAATCAATACAAAATTGTCAGATTTTATTATAATTATTGAACTAAAATCTACCGAATTTGCATATGCAAAAAAAATTATAGATATTTTGCAGTATTTTAATACAGAACTGTATTAAAATCTGCCAAACTCTGGTTGAGTGTTTCGGTTTTTTTCATATACATATATTTTTGCCTTTCTCGGGCGTGATCTCTCTTGTTTCGGACAGCAGAACGATCGCGTGGTCGGACGAAATATTGTGTTCTGCATTGCGCGGCCGGTAATAAAATTAATCAGTTCAGTGCGTGATCTCTCTTGTTTCGAAGCGGGCTTGGTAGTCATATGGCTACTGCTTCTGTCTCATACGCAAGAGGTCGTGGGTTCAATCCCAGGTCCGTTCCATTCTCCTACTTTGTATCTTTCTCTTTATTTCTCATGTTCTAGCAATCGCTAGAACTGGAAATGGACTTCCATACCGTTTCCATTACTATTCCTATACCTTCAACTTGAGTATTCTAACAGTAATATGCTAGAATTGGAAATGAACTATAGAGCTCGTTTCCTACATCCAATTAGAAATCCCATCAGTTGCCTTTATTCTCCTATCACATGGCAGCTCATTAACCAAGACGGACCTCCGCCTCTCGAACCTAACCTAAAAATTCCAACAAATTCCGCATGTACTCGTGGCAAGTGCAGAGGTATATTCGGCTTGCAGTGGGCGAGTGATTGCATCATCATTTCCTCCCCTTCCCTACATTGACTTGCATTCTGACGTGGCAGGCGCCAGTATGACCTAACAAATGAGATCACCAGTACTTGTACAATGAAGATGTGTGCTAGTCCCAAGCAAACATCTGTTGGTTCCCTGTGCAAGAACAGCTGATCTGGTCATAATGGAGTAGCAACTACGAGCAGTCAATCAAGCTCAAGCTCAAGCTCAAGCTATACATATATTTTTGCCTTTCTCGTATACAAAGTATACGTAAAGACTATATGTTCGCTCAAAAACGAACTTTTTATGTGAGGCGGAGACCCATAGTGTTACATAGCGATCGACTCAGTTCGACGAATTGGAGAAATGTTTGTGTGTACGTGTGCGCAAACTAATCTCACTCATTTTTCATGCACTCATTCTTATCCGATTTGCTTGCAACACTCGACGCAGAATCTTGTCCCGTTGTTTCTTATTGAAAATTGGCCATATCGGACTATGGGCTCAAAAGTTATGACCAAAATACTATTTTAATAACACACGAGAAAGGCTCCATCACCACTAGGTGGAATAATCCGGGTTTTTTTAAAATAAATTTTGAGTAAGTTTAGAAAATAGTGTAGTGGCATGCACATCCCCAAAATTAAACATTGTTATGATTCTGCTGGTCTGGTATACAAGATCAAGCTCATAGGCTTTCATATATGTTTCTGTCGTTGTTGCAGACAAATCTTTGAGTAAACCTCTTTACTCACCACTCCGTTTCATCTCTGTACCTACTACAAAGCGCAAACGCGTCCAATGTATGATGTACCGACCATGTAGTGGATGTTATTGTCGGCTTAGCAAGGCCCTCCAGGCACTTCTCGTCACCTGCAAGACCACCCTTCCGCGCGACTCCGTAACCACTGATAGGCAAGAGGGAGAACTTTCTCTTCATGATTTAATTGCACTTTGGATACCATCAGTGATGAGCTGAGCTCACGTGTGGCTGCCCCTAAGCGCTCGCCAGCAACATTGTCACACCTGAAACGGCCTATTGATGATTGTTGCTAATATGAAGTCACACGGAGGAGTGTGTTTGCGGTTGAACATAAAAGGGGGTGACAGCGTAAACAAGCGCAGCGCATCATACCTCATTGTCAAGTGGCCTGATGGTTGCATAGCATGGCGCATTCATCAAGGAAAGAACCCCAACATTGTTGTTTACTCGACGGGAAAGTCGGTCACAGTGAGTCGGGCTGTTTGATTTTCATGATGGATTTTACTTTTTGCTTACCCTTGGAAAGCGAATCTCAGACGATTGTTGAATTCAAGCAGCAGCCGGATGCATTAGATGAAGATCAAAGTGTATTATCGAAAGCATTTCACTTTTTTTAGACTTCGAGGACTAGTAATGGTATTCAACGTATCGAACATCGCGAAGTTGAGTGATCAGAACTTCCATATTTTCAATTTCTTCAATTCATTTGGTCTGGGCTTGAAGTTCTACATCAGAAATTAGAACATTGTTTTATTTCCTTTGATTCTAAATTGAAATTTGGATTTTGCTTGAGCAAAACTGATAGGGCACTACCTTCATTAACGCAAATCCAAACATCTGAAAGAATCACCAAATGTTGAAGCCGCCCTGAGCCTTACACGAATAACCAACCGACAGACTCATCCTAATCCTCGTAATTATGACAGCTTGTGAAGCACAACAAAAGGCAAACGCGGGATAATTTGGACGAACAAATCGGCCCGAAGGCGAAAGAGGCGCTCAAACATACGCACCCCATTGAGGAGTGGCCTGCCTCCGGGCTATTAATACTGGACCTGATCCAGCCCGGGCTGGATATAATGGACACAACGAGAGACGCGCCACCGCAGTGGTCAAAATTGGGCCAGGTTTATAGCGCTCGCACGTACGTAAATATTAATTACGGCCTCGGATCTGTTTCAACGGGGTCTGGAGGGGCAAAAACAAAACAACCGTTAGTGTGGCCAAATTACCCAGAGGAGACAGTTGATATTTTGGGCGTTCCAAAGAAATGAACTGTTTTGGTCCTCGAACGGGGTGCGTGTTTACCGGCAGCGAATCTCGAATGGCACAGAATGAGGACGAGGTTGAGGCTAATAAGGTCTTGCCAAAAACGGAGATTGCAGAGATGTTAGAGGTCACCATTAAAAATATAAGTGGATGAGAGGACTTATGATTACTGCTTTCGGGGATGAAGACAGTTTAAGTGATTATTCAGGGAACTTTTACGAGTCATCTCTACATTCGCCGTTATTTGAAGAGGTGCAAATTTGAGTTAGCATTGAAAAAAAAATGGCGGCAAACTTGCAAGAATCTAATCATCTATTGATGTGAATATTACATTGGAGAAAATGTTCGTTGTATATGCAAATACAAATTACATAAGACTTTTGAAGAACAGCATGCACGTCGGATTTTATTTACACTAGGGTTGCTTTTCACACGGTGTGTTTTTGATTGAGTTTGATCTATAGATTTAACACTTCCTAAGCAATCGAAGATGAATTAAATGCAAACTTAAAACCTTAAAAATGAAATGATTCAAATCACCCACGAGTAGAAACACGCTAAATAATCTCCCAAAAAGTGCATGATTCGATCCATCTATTTAATTTAAAGCTTGATGTTTAGAGTTATTATACCTGCATTACAAAGAACAGTGAAATGTCATTGATGTGGAAATGCTAATATCATCTTCCAAACTTAGACGTACTTGTTCATGATAGAGTTAGAGGCGAAAGTATAGAATTGATAGTCCCGTTTAGATACGGCAAGCATGTAGAACGTTTTTATAGAAGTCGATTTAAAAGCGAGCGGAGGGCAATATTTAAGAAGGTATATATCGCACGACCTTCCTTGTATGCAAAAGACAAATTCGGCTAAACGACATATTCAGCCTAATTACTTCTTCGGCCAAACGTCATTTTCAGCCGAATAATCTATTCGGACAGATGACTAAATCAGCCGAACGATATTAGCGGCTGTATGTGCATTCCAGGCAAATAAGCTTTCGGCCAAATGAGCTTTTGGCCAAATGAGTTTCAGCCTAGTGTACAGTGGCGGGCCCTCATACAAATCCCGAACAAAACCTGAGATTGCGTTCAAAACTTCACCACAGAGTGATTTTGAAACGTTGAATTCATTTTGAGGTTGAAATGGTTATCCGACATACTTTATGTTATCCAAGGGCTTCCGCAAGCCCAAGCACTACGATCTAGAACAAAGACAGCATCAAAAGCAGCAGCAAAAAAATAGATTTTAATACATAATACCAGATCTTTTCGAACCTTTCCCAAAAAAGTTTAGCCAAATTTCATTTTCCTATACATATTTGTTCGGGAGACACTTAACGGAATGAACTTCAACAAGACACCAAATTTACAAGCTACAGTCAAAAAATGTTGGTACTAGCTCATTCAATATATATGTTAAATCAAAAAATATATGGGCTTCACGAAAACCACGAATTTTTTTTTTTAGGTTTTGTCCGGCTTTCCGCCACTGTATGGTTTGTTTGGTCAAATGACATTCGACCGGCCATACAACGTTCAGCCTAGTGGACTTGGGCCAAATGGCCCTTCCTCGATTTTTCGACATACGATCGAAATGGTTCGATTTAGGATCGCGTTTTTCGTATCGAACGCGGATCCGGGTGCTTTTCTACCGAAAGCAAAACGATCGCGCGGTCAATGATTTTTTTGGTTCTACGACTTACTACAGATTACCTTCTTATCTAATTAACTAGTTTCTCGTGGAACTCACGGAGATGCAGAGGATTCCATGGTTTCTTGTAGCAATGCATTCATTTAATAATTAAATTGATTTAAACTTGCATCAATAATGTAATCTGTGCTCGTTTTACTATGGTTTTACTAGTGGATCCTATCTCCGTTGGGTAACCAGCTATCCCACCTTGCTTATTATCTGTGGGACAGATTCTGTGAAAACCAGCTGCATCCAAAATTTTTCCAACGTTGGCCCTTTGAAGAATTTCTGAAGCCGGGCGGGATTTTCTACGACGGCGAATCCATACACCGCATTGGATGCCTCGTACGATGCTGGATTATTAAGCCGAAGGCCGTACGGTGCTACGTCATTAGGCCCAATGGTTCTTAGTCGTAATGAAGTGAGAAGTGAAGAATGACTAGTGAAAAACGAAAAGTCAATAGAGAAACTGAAGAAGTGAGAAGCAAGAAGCCAGAATTGGGAAAGGGAGAAGTGCGAAGTAAGAATTGAAGAGGAAGAAGAAAGAAGGAAGAGGGAACAACGACATAACATAAAAGAAAAAGGAAGAATGAAAGAAGAAGAAAGAAAGAAAAACGGAGTTGGAAAAAAGAAAAATGTTGAAAGAATAATGAAGAAGGAAAAAATAACAAGGAAGAAGTAAAAAAGGAGCAAGAAGAAAGAAGGGCGAAATTGAAAAAAAAAAGGAGGACGAAAAAGGAAGAAGGAAGAAGAAAAAAGAAAGAAGGAAGAAGAAAGAAGGGAGAAGAAAGAAGGCACAAGGAAGAAGGGAGAAGGAAGAAGCAAGAAGAAAGAAGCAAGAAGGAAGAAGCCAACGTCGAATACATCCGTCAGGAAGCTGGTCGCCGAATACTATGGGTACGCTTAGCAGCAAACGCAAGATGAAATAGTGAAGCGTATCGATAGCGGTAAACTGGGGTGGCATTGCGCATCTCGATTCGAACGAAATTCTATCGAGTCGAACATGTTTAGCATTACGGCTTTCGATTCGATCTCGAAAACGACTCATCGTTCGAGTATGCCTTAGGAGGTACAAGAATAACGAGATGTTATGGATACAAGATGGCACACTGAAAAACGACTCAAGTCGAATGAAAAATGCTCGTCACCTTTATAGCTTTCGAATGTTGTTCGAGAGGCATTTCTTGCTGAAAGTTTTAATTATATTTGTTATTATTTCTGTACGGGAAGAGAATAAATGTTTCATTATTGTATATTGAAGGAAAAAATGTCATTAATATAACAACTTTTATAGTTTCCAGACAATATGCAATCTCTCATTATCCCGAAATCCGCGTAAAAATTACTTCAACTAAAATCGTTTTTTTGCAGTTTTTACGTACTTGTTGACGATTTCGATAAACCGCGTGAAAAATCTATGGGAAAAATCTGCGTAAAAACGTGTATATTCCAAAATGTGATGAGATGACCCAAGTGCATTTAACTAAAACACATGGAAACATCAAAGTAAATTTATTATCCAATCCTTCTTAACTTTAAATTATTTAGCTCAAAATTGGATCTGTGGCATACACTCGAATAAACATAAAACTTATAATTTGTGTCGTAACAATATCTCAATTTGCAAAACATATCGTATCGGCATAATGTTTTAATCGGTTGCAACTGCTCAATAAATAATATTCACCTATATTCTTGTTTACGTACGAACGCGCTTTCGAATGAAAGTTGAAGAGCATTCTCGTTTACGCCAGCAAAATCAAATGGAGAAACGGTTGGAACGAATCGCATTCGTTCGAAAGTATCGTTCGTCCGTAAACAAGAATAAGGGTGATTGCTTTTTATAGTCATTGAGCACAATTTGCATGTTTATAAACTAACTGCCAATTCATACCCTGAAGGATGCCTTTCCAACAGGCAGCATGCTACACGCAGATGAAATTTCTCTTATTCTCTCTGTTTACTCACATTCACCATGCGCTGAAGGTAGTCTCTCCAGCGGGCGGCATACTAAACACGGAGACAGCTATCTCTCATTCTCTCTGTTTACATTTCGTTTGACAGAACATACTCGATTGAGCTAGTACAGCACCATTCGAAATCTTGTACTACGACTGAATGAAGTCGAACGAAATACATAATGCCGCAATTTTTTCGAAACGAATGCAAAAACGTACGAATCGAGTGATTCGATTCGAGGTGCGCAATGCCACCCCTGGTTAGTCTCACTTTGGACAAGGGGACAAGTCTAAGCAACAAACGCTACTTAAACATGAATGCCCATTTCGATGACGGTTCATTCTACAACCTGGGTCTCGGCAAAATTCGTGGATCACTACCTGCTGAAAAGGTTTTGGAAATGGTCAAGGATATGGTTCGGAAACTCGGTATTAAGGATGGAAACATTGTAGCATCAACGACTGACGGAGCTGGAGTGATGACGAAGTTTGGAAGATTGTCGGATTACCTTCATCAGCAGTGTTACAACCAAGCGAGGGGTTTGCGATGTCCTGTACAAGGATCAGCCACCGATACCAATTGGAAATGAGGATTCAGATAGCGACGATTCGGATAGTGATAACTACGATGATGAAGTTGGTTCTTCCGGTAAATATATTGGAATGTTCATGTTCATATTAAAGAAAACAGCTAATTTATTTCAATTATACTGCCGTGAATCGCATATCTGTCCCATTTTTGCTGGGTTTCCTATTAATATGGGACAAATATGCGATTCAGTAAAGACTTGTAAAGCAGTAAAGACTTGTACACCACGCGATTTGGAGAGTCTCTGAAACGTATTCGGAGAGTCGTGAACATTTTTCGAAAATTACCTGTTAAGAATGCAATGCTTCAAGAAAAAATCACGAAAATGTTGCATAAACCACTTCAACTGTGTGTGGACGTCAAAACTCGTTGGAACTCGACTGAAACGATGCTGGAGCACTTCATTCGCGGTTTTGATTGCCTCAAAGAGAAACTTTCCGAAATAGGCCTTTCAGGTCTTATGTTGGACAGTGATTTCGAGGTTGCAAAAAACCTTCAGGAAGCTCGTTAGCCAATCAGACTCGCTTCAGAAGCATTGGTAAGACGAGATGCTACATTGCTGTCTGCGGAAGGCAGCTTGAGTTTAATGTAACTCCAAAGTTGGAAACAACCTCTTCGATGCAATCACGAAAACAAACAAAGAAAGGCGCCAAAAAGAAATAATAACAGCGCTGAAGTTCCTTCAAGGTCTTCCGTTGTCAATGCAAGTGCCAGCAGAACTGGAAAGCTAATCGAAAACGTAAATGATTAAGTTCATCAAGGAACTGGAAGTTCGATTGTTGCAGAAAAATTGAACATTGAAAAATTTCTCGGGACAAGCAACAAATTTTATCCAGAATCCCGGGACAAGCAAATTGGTCGGGAAATAGAACCTTTAATGTAGACGAAAAATCAGCAGGAATAATTTTTTGGCTGTTACGGCCTTTTCATATGTCTTTCTAGAAATATGCACAGCTTACCGATTGAAGGGCCTTCTTGGAAATAGATCACCTTTCTCACTGTACATGCCTCGGAGTTTCGATAAGCAAAGAGAGATCAAAAGGAAACACGATTAAATGTATGTTGAAGTCTTTACTTTCTTATAAATTTAATAACCCGCCCAAAAGTGAAACAAACATTTCGATGATCGCGCAATCACTCTGCATTTAAAATGGAACACGATTGATCGTCAGCTGAAGTATTCACTTTCTAATTATTTTACTCACCAGCACAACGTAGAACCAAACAACGTAGACACGATTGAACGCGCACTTATAAGGATGAAGGAGAGGCCCTCCTTAGCCGTGCGGTAAGACGCGCGGCTACAAAGCAAGACCATGCTGAGGGTGGCTGGGTTCGATTCCCGGTGCCAGTCTAGGCAATTTTCGGATTGGAAATTGTCTCGACTTCTTAACCTCGCAGTTAATAACTGTGGAAGTGCTTAATGAACACTAAGCTGCGAGGCGGCTCTGTCCCAGTGTGGGGATGTAATGCCAATAAGAAGAAGAAGAAGAAGATAAGGATGAAGGAAGAAGAAGGATGGAAGAAGAAAGAAGAGCGAAGGAGGAACGAATAAGAAAAATGAAAGAAAAAAGAAAGACAAACCCTGAATAATCCACCTAGCGGTGTTGGTGCCTTTCCCAAGCACCACGTTGTTGAGAGCAAATTGGTTTGGGGTAAATGACTTAAAAATTGGCGGGACTTTTTTTCGCCTTTTTGCGTAAAAAAACTGTATTTTGAGCATAACTTCTTATCCCATAGTCTGATCAGCTTAATTTCCTATAGGAAACAATGGGACAGAATTCTCCGTCGAGTGAGACTTTCTGCGAGCAAATCGGTTTAGGGTAAGTAACTTTAAAATTGGCGAGACATTTTTACAACAATTTTTACCGACACTGAAGAGGACCACACAGTTGTGGTCGAAATACGTGTCTGCAAAGATAACAAAACGTAGTGGAATTAAATGGAGAGTACTAAACTCGTCTTAGACGGTTGAATACATTCCACTAAAAAAAGCTTAAAATATTTTTTCTGAATTTTTTTACGAAAAAAAGAATTGGCCGTAACTTCTTATTCCATAGTACGATCAGCCCGATTTTAAATAGGAAACAATGGGACAAGATTCCCCGTCGAATGCAACAAATCGTTGCAAACAAATCGGTTAACAGTATGTGTCAAAAAAATGGCGAGAATCATTGCGCATATACAGTCCCATCCCGATTTTGGCAACACCCGTTTTTGTCTATCCCCGATTTTGGCAACACCCGTTTTTGGCAACATTTTCTTCTCGATTTTGGCAACAACCTCGAAAATATTTTTTTATTACTTTTTGGAGCTAAAACCTTTTTATTAATATGTAATAGGATAAACAAAACCAAAAGTGAATATCATTAAGGTTTATATGGGTATTATGGGCTCTGTACGAATAGTAGGCATTTTTACTGAAATAATGAATCACCACACATATCACCGCTCATTGCAAACATTGAAACTTTTCTGCTCTTTTTATTCACGTTTTTCATGTCCCTACTCTAATATAACCAGCCCACCGTAGAATGTCGTATTTTTTGGCATTCACACTGATTTTGTCGTCGCTGACTCACATCGTTGTAAATAGTACAACACCTTTTAAGCGAAGCCAGCTGTTTGCATTACAATGCAACCGATACTGCATGAGTGATCCAAGAGCAAGCAAACACCAGTAGGTTTAATTTTCGATTGTCTAAATGCAATATAGCCATCAAGTCGTTTTGTTCATTGTGCGCCTCTTTTCTGATATCAGCCTCAAAACTGTAAATTTATCATTTTATCCGTCTTTCTGCTGCATTCCCGTACAGATAATAAGCAACAATTTATTTCAAAGAGTCTTATTGCTTAAAATTGACGCAAATTTGTCTAGCGATTAATATCACAACACTGTTGGCTTTTACAGTTTCCCGATGTGTCAATTCATAACGAGCCTTTTGATTCCAGTATGTTAGCCAACAGTTCAAGAGTAATGGTAAGAGCTTGGTAACATGTAACCGTAAGGCTCTCGAGCAGGCTTTGAAAAAAATCAGACCATTAGAAAAAATCGGGTTAATCTAAGCCAATTTGATGCTCTGCCGCGGGACAAGTTATGAGCTTCCTTGGATCTTTGAAATTGGAGGTTCGATGGTTCGCCGTTTAATGATCTTCAACACTCACCAATGGAAGCCTATTGAGTGAAGCTTGGTAACACAACAATGAGCGTCGTTACGGTGCGCTATTAGAAGAAGCCATTCAAGCATTCTAAAAATGAAGACCTCTTAGAGTCTGGAACTCTAGAATACTGAATGGGAGGCGTTGATACTTTCTCTCGACTATCTTATCACAATAATACCACAAAAGTTCAACTCAATGGACGCAGTGGTTCTACGCCCCAACAAAAAAAAAATCTTATCACATTGAAAGAAGAGTGAATAAGCATGATGTGGATGAATTGTTTGGGTTCATTGTACTAGAGCAAGCAGGGTACGAATGCAAAAATCGTAGCTTGCATGGATACCTCATCACGGGTTGGCTTGTTAGACGGTGTTGCTCATTGTTTATCAAAGCAACGATCGCCCCTACTCGTTATTTGGCATTCATCTGAGCCAGGCAGTTCACTCATTGGCTATGGATGCTACGATTGCAATCGATAAATGCTCACTCACACTCCCAATGCCTGCTCTCGAGTGTTCTGTTTGTTGATGGCGAAGTATCAGAAGTGGAGTACCTCCTGTGAAGTTCTCATGAGATCGCTGGTGTAATTCTAGCAGATTCGATAGACGAGTGATGCGTCACATGTGGTTTTATTATTATTTATTCAGCCTAAGGCCGGAGTGGCCTCTGCGGTACATAACAGTCGTCTCCGTCCACTGCTGTACGTTACCAGTCTAAAACAATTTATTTTTACATAATTTCAGCGAAAATTGTGCACAGAACTTTACTCCTAATCACACCGACCACAAGAACGTTTGCCTACAATAGAAACGTTTTTTATCACCACAATTTTTTGTAAGGACGTGGCCGACGCTATTAATTTAATTAATATTATTTATTATATTTGTATTATGAAATTGGCTAATTAGTTACATTATCGTTTGATTACCATTCTTGAATTTGTTTAAATTTTGTTTAAACTACAATCTCCGAGTTATGAATAATATCGCAAAAATCGGGACCGATTTGCGATTTGGGCGTAACTTATTTTGTAAACAAACATTGGATGGCGAATTCCTGCTCCAAGAGGCATTTCCCAAGAAAGCCACAGTATGTATTCGACAGAGTAGGCTTTCCTCTATCAGATAGGGGAACTAGTTTTGGAGAAAATCGCTTGCATTCTACGGAATCCATGAAACAATGTTTGTTTACAAAATAAGTTACGCCCAAATCGCAAAGCGGTCCCGAAATGTCAATTATGATGCACGTGCATCATTTAAACACACTCCACATACTCTGTAGTACATTTTCTAAGTATTTAGCTTCAATCATGCAAACAAAAAAAAATTGTAATTTTGTATGACATTTTTTTCCCGTTTTTGGCAACATCCCCATTTTGGCAACATTAAAATCCGGTCGTGTTGCCAAAATCGGGAAGGGACTGTATACACACACAGACATCACCTCAGTTCGTCGAGCTGAGTCAAATAGTATATAACACCATGGGTCTCCGGGCCTTCTATAAAAAGTTTGATTTTGGAACGAATATATAGCCTTTACTCATACTTAGTGTACGAGAAAAGCAAAAAGAAAGAAGGAAAAGGAAGAAGAAAGAAAACAGAAAGATGAATGTAAAGGGAGATGGAAAATGGGATAAGGAAGAAGGAAGAAAGAAGAAATAATAAGGAATATGGAAAATGGATGAAGAAAGAAGAAGTAAAAAATAAGAGGTTAAAACTTACTTACTTCTGCTCATTTTCTACACACTACGAAAGCTAATAAAAATACCCATTATTGCTTTTAAATTTATTTTTACAAGGCCTTGAGTATGTGGATTAGGACCAAAAAACCAGCGTATGTAGCATTTCAGTCATCCTTACTGGAAAATTTAAGTCGTTTGGCAATGAGAAGCATCTTATGGCTAGAATATCGTATTTGATGACAGAATAGTATTGTAATTTTGTTTTGGATGTCTCGGCTGATTACGTCATTCATGAAATTGAGAATATTTGGATGTGTACTTCGTACTTCTCATTCGGTCGGCCTAACGACCATTCGGCTTTATGGCCGTTCGGCCTAATTGCCGATAAACAAGGGTCGTTACTCCGTTCCTCGCCGCCATCTGAGCGATGCGGAGCGCGTCCGAGCACTTGTAAAGCAGAATCTCAGCAAGAAGAATTCTTTTGACTTGGACGCCAGAGAAATTCTTTTGACTGCTACAAAATCAAGTCAAAGTGATTTTCCACGCAAGTTTATTGCGTTTATCAGTTGAAGAAGTGCATGAATCTAGCGTAATGTAACTAATATATGATTGATATACTCTTTTTTAATGAGACGCTACATCCTAGGCTAACATTATTTTCCGTAACTCTGCATCATAAGAAGACTTATCAGTAAGTATTCGTCAATATTTCGAATGACTCAAATCGTATAAAACCTCATTAAAATACGCATCTGTAGAGTTGAAATCAATTGATGGTATTAACCAGGATAGTTCTTACTCTTCTGGAGCCTTCCTTAGCCGTGCGGTAAGTTGCGCGGATACAAAGCAAGACCATCCTGGGTCTGATTCCCGGTCCGGGTTAGAAAATTTTCGGGATGGAAATTCTTTCGACTTCCGTGGACATGAATGTATCATCGTGTTAGCCTCATGATCTACGAATGCAAAAATGGTAACTCGGCTTAGAAGCCTGGTAGTTAACAACTGTGGAAGTGCTTAATGAACACTTAGCTGCAAGGTGGCAATGTTCCAGTCAGGGATGTATTGCCAATACGACTTACTCTTCTAATGGCAAGTACGTGCAACTGTATGGTGGAGGCTCCGTGATGGTTCGGGGATACACATATCTCGACAGCTGATGTTGGGAATTTTCATTTAATTTATAGCATCATTGATCAGTATGTATATTTGGATCCGTTGGACAGAAAATGCAAAACCAAGCGCAAGGAAATTGGAAATATTGATGGCATTTAATTTCTACGGTCGGTAACCTAGACCTTAAGCCTAATTGTCCAAAAGTAATAAAAATACTGTTTAACACTACTCAAGACCCTCGAGGCCTTCAAAGTCTCTATGTTGAACTGATTTATGAGAAGTGGGTTGAACGCTCGCTAGCGTCTGTTAGGGCGGACACAGTAGAAAACTAAATACAATATGGCCAATTGGAGGCGTTCATAGTAGATTGACCTCTCGTCTGAGGCCACGAGGGCGGACGCAGTATCAGAAAAAGTACAATATGGCCAATCTAAGGCGTTCATAGCAAATTAACCTCTCGTCTGATGCCATGAGTGCGGATGCAGGATCAAATTGAGTACAATATGGCTAATCTGAGGCGTTCATAGCAGATTGACCTCTCGTCTGATGCCACGAGGGTGGACGCAGCATGTTCTAAGCTTCTTTTCTTTTCTTCTCTTCAAGGGAAATAACTAGAAAAATATTTTTATTAGAATGTAGTGTATTTGTATTGAACAAGAAAGTCCTCCCGGAAAAGCTTGTTAGTCGTCGACTAACCGCGATCCGCCACTACTACCGGACTGGTTGGGTACCAACACCAATAGTAAGCACGTGATAATGAACTAGTATTTTCTGAAAAAAAAATCCCTAATACGTGAGAATATTAAAAAACGGAAAAATACTTACAAGATGCCAATTTTGAGATTTATAATTTGAATACAAAATTAAAGTATCCATTGTCAAATTTAAAAGGCGATGGATACTTGATATTTGTATTCAAATTCGTGGTGGTTTTCACTGGAAGCTGATTAACTACTATTATTAAATTTATTAGTTTTACATTTTTTATTCAAGTTTAATTTGTTATTCCTTTCTTTATTTGTTAGGCACTCTGTGTTACTTAACCGCTACTGTGCCGAGATCTACTGTGGTATTCTGCTGTACAGAATCCACACAGAATCTATTTTTAGATTTTCCATTATCATTATTGTTGTCGTTGCCAGTCCATCTCATCGTGAGTCCATTGTGTCCTTTTGTCCATGTTGTGCATCCAATGATCGTTGCATTGTTTGGTTGCCATTTATCCGTTTACGTTGGAAGAATGCCTCCGAGAAGAACAAGTTGTCAGTCGTTATCAGGCAGCCGTGACGATAAGGCGCGTCTCCCAAACGCCACCGTATGGGATGCGCATCCGATGACTGATGAGGGTTTGGTGGAGGGGCTGGGAATCGAACCCATGACCATTCGCTTGTAAGGCGAACGTGTATCCAACTACGCTACGGGACCCCCATGAGTTTAATTTGGTTGAAAATAAAATTCTTCTAGCAGAAACGGTATAAAAATAAATAGTGAAATGAAGAATAGTTCCAGTTTTAATATGCAAAAGATTTATTAATTTCCCCCTACGCCCATAGGTGACAAAAATTTATTATTGGCCCTGGACCAATATGATATTTAGGTTGAGGACAGAATACTAGTCTGACTACCGCCGTTTTTTTCAAAATTGGAATTGTTTAAGCAAGGTTATGTCAATTTCAATTTCGACAAGCATTTGCCAACCTCGACCTTTTTGTCTAACTCATGTACAGAGAAGAGTCAACCATGTTGTTTTGGTGTTCGAAACAAGTCATTTTTAAGGGAAGCCCGACATAAACAGTCGTTTTTTAATGTAATTGTAATTCAAAAATGTTTAATTAGAATCCCCTGAAGTAGTTTCTATTACCCAATTAAAATAGATCAACAACTGATACGAGAACAATGTTTTCTTAAGTAGTCGCAATGTCAGTCGAACATTATCTTATTGAAAATGTGAATCGTCTGTACCCCGCAACACAACATCATTCGTGATCATCGTCTCGAACTAAAAAAAAAGCTGGATAGCCGGAATGGGAATGGGAAACTGGGGGAACCAGAAAACTGGTTGGGCTTGTTGCTCTAACCCACCGACTGACTTGGGGAGCACAAGCCAGCAGCCCGCAATACATCTGCAACAACAGCAACGGGTTGGGCATGCCATACCAGAAACCGAACCACCAGCAGCAGTCAGACTCGGAACGATGCGATGGCAAGCAAGTCTCGATCGGGCGAACAGAACTGAGATGGAATAGACACACGGGGAAATAGTTGACCTCTTTCTCCACTGAGCTGGTGTTGGTGTTATGTTCGTTGGATGAGCTGAGCTCCAGCCAGCGCGCAATGACGTCGGAGCCCTGAAGTGAAGCATGTGGTTGGTGCTGGGGCAGAAGAGATCTACACTACATACTAACAGCAATGGTAGTCAGTGTTTGAGAGTCTCTGCACGTTTCAGTCACTACTAGCACACTGGCCGCATTCGTCGGCACTTGGTTCAGTGATTTTTCAGATGGTGGAAGAAATGGGAAGTATTGTGTTGGCAAGAATTGAAAAAAGTCAATGCCATCGCATTGAAAGAGTCGGAAGCTTGAAATTTAATAAAATAAACCTTTCAAATCACAGAACACTGCAGAAATTACATCTTATAACTAATATAATATAATTAAATAATAAATATAGACTAGCCAGCCTCGGGCTGAAAGTCTCTACAATCAAGGTTAAATGTAGATGGAGATAGTAGTTTAAATACCGAACCAATATAATTCATCGGGACCAAAATGGTCCAGTCTAATTTACGTCACTTGATTGCACTTGCAAAAAAAAAATGAAGTGATGGCAAACATCAATCAGTTTCCTCGTTATCGAGCCGCTTTGCGCAGCAAACCACGAATGGTTGGCTGAACCTGCCTATGTAGAATTTTGTCCTGTTATGTCCATCATACGCTGATTGAGCGAAACTGTTTCTATAATGGTTTTCCATCATAGCTCCCTAATCAGTATTAGGTATAATGAATTTCATGGTGGTCATTAAAGTTATACTCGTTTCATTGGCATGGAGAATCACTCAAAACGAACAGTAGAACCAAGGATTATGATCTGGAACTGCAAAAAAAGGTTTTATTGTAAAATCCAGATTGAAGGCCATGACGATGCCCTACATACCCAAAGCGCTTTCTTCAACAGATTGGCTATTCGTGTCTTCCTCGTGACACATTCGTTCTGCAATATTATTCGTCCTTAAGACACGGCGTGAATGGCTGTACCCAAACCTGTGGAGGTAGGTACCTGTCGAAAGCAGCTCTACTGGCGCACAACTTGGAGCTCGTTGACATCGTCCTCGAAAATGCCGCAGCAGCAAACGAAGCCCTCTTGCATGCAAAGTCGATATGGCAAAAATAGTCTGCTTCAGCTTAAAAAACTAGCTTATTCAGTTAAAATTATTTATTGGGCGTACCCAGTACGGGGTCAGTCTATTGAAGATGATTCTTTGGGTTCTTTCTAAAATTAAGTAACGCTAAATTTGATGATTTTGGACCCCCACCCTCCCCCTCGAAACACTTTTTGTATGAAAGGTTTATTTTTTTGTATGGATTGTAACACTTGGCTTGACCCCTTTCCTCCCCCTCCAGCGTTACGTAATTTGTGAAAGGCCGCTTTCCAGCAACTTGTCTATCGTGTCAATTACACAGATTGGTCTGTATGGTGAGGGGTCGCCCGGTGGCTTCCCGGCCTTCGGTAACAATAATAACTTCTGTCTTTTCCGCTCTTTTCTTCTCGGTACGGTTACGTTACATCCTTGTCCTAGCCTTAAGGCTGGTTCCAGGACGGAATCTTCATTAAACTATCACTTGCATCGACACTCGGTAGGCAGCTTTGTCATTTACTCGTGTTTGTTTCTCGAATTTCTTCGAATTTCTCACAGCATGCTGTCAAACGTTCATACAAAATTTTCCATCTGATCCTCAATAGCCGATTGTTATTACACATTATATAAAAACTGAATGCATTTTTTTAGAAATCTTACTCCAAAATGTTAAATCAGTGCACTGCAGTATGAAATGAAATTCATATTTTGCGATTTAAAACTGAATATCAATATGCCTACCATGATGATCCATTTTTACAACGCACATGCCGTCCTATTTATTCGCACATTCAAATTTGTAAAGGACTGGCGGTTGTTGAAGTAACTTTTTCTGTCCCTGGGCTGGTTGATCGAAGGGCTGCATACTTACAGCTATATACCGGGCGTCTGACATTACTCGGCATGGTGGCATCGCACGCGCGTGAAAAGACAGTTACCGACGCTTTCCCTGCTTAGACTGTCAGTGTTGGCTCCCAGTCCCAGGTACGCAGTGAAAACTTCGTTGCCTGATAGACATCCCCGGCCTCGGGTACTGCACGCCATAGTTGATCTTTAAGCGAATTGCTAAATTATCACTGTGGGTGTAGCCTAAGGTGCCAATGCAATGTATGGGAAAAAAATGTCATCGAATTTCAAAAAACGCCATTGCTCTCAAGTTTCATTACCCCTTAATATGACCCCACGAAACATTTGAGTTCAATCGGACATGATTTAGGGGTGCCTAAAATTCATCAAAGTTTTGAAATTTTTACCCATGAAAATTTTCCCAAGGGGGGGGGGGGGCAAAGGAAAAGCCGAAAATCGAAGTTTTTGATGCCAAATGACTTAAAAATGCATGAAACGCCGAGATCTGATGTTATATCAAAAAAAAGATTAAAAAATCGATTTTTTCGCTTAGAACATATTTGGCTGAGCTTGCCTACAGTTGAGAATAAGCTTGTGCACCGTCTTTAAGCACCCACAGCACCTGTCCACCGAAGGCGGCTGGAGTTTGCTTCAACTCCATTACCATTTTGTATTACGCGACCGATATCCTAAAGTAGGCTACCTGTGTGCCAAAGGGACCACCTCTTAGGCGTACAGAGGTCTTCTCGATCTCTGTACCGCACTGCTCTCTGACGGCAGAGACGACGTCGTCCGCTTTCGTGACCTCATGCAGTTGCTTGCACTGGAGGGTAACCTCCACCTCCAACGACGCCACTTTGGCGCCGTTACTCAAGATCTCTTGGACCAGCTTCCTATGGTCCGTCCCGCTAGCTTGCGCTCCACGTTTCAGAAAGAAGATTATTTCACCGGTCTTGATACGTCTGACACTTCGCACACGGTGACCCAGCGCCGAAAGCTTTTCGACCGTCCGCATTTTAAGAACATTTCGGGACTGATTTGCGATTTGGGCGTAACTTATTTTGTAAACAAACATTGCTTTATGAATTCCGAAGAATGCAAGCGTTTTCATCCTAAACTAATTCGCTTATCTGGTAGAGGAAAGCTTAATCTGTCGGATCAATACCGTGGTTTCCTCATGAAATGCTTGTTTTAGCAGGAATTCGCCTTCCAATGTTTGTTTACAAAATAAGTTACGCCCAAATCGCAAAGCGGTCCCGATTTAAAGATTTCAGTGTACTTATCCTTATCAGCTTTCACCAACAAGGCCTCACCTCTATGCTTTCCTTCCCGAGCAGGAGAAATTGGCTCAATAATCCCTAATTCTGTTATTGATACCATACTCTGTTATGAACTAGCCCTGCATAAGAGGTAAAATACCAAAGGAATAATACCAAAAACTAATATGCACAATACTTAAGCCATAACATACTCAATTATTAAATTGAATTTCAATACCAAATGCATAATCAATTAGTATTCGTTTGGTATTGACATACTTTAGCATGTTATGCCTCAAGTATCCTGCATATAATTGGTATGATATATTTGGTATTATTTTTTGGTATTTTACCTCTTATGCACGGCTAGTTCATAACAATTTTTGTTATCAAGGTCGTCGCTCCTGCTCGGGTTTGCCCTACTGACCAGCTGCCAGAGATTTTCGGTCCCTTGTGCCGATGGCACAGACCGGCAGGTACACTCTTACGGCCCGGCGAATTACGTCTGGTTGTGTCTTTCGCCTTTTTGTGCCGAGAAGTCGCCTTCTCGGGTCGCCGACCGTAGGTCTCCTTCGTCCAGACGACGACGTTTGGCCTTTATGGTCACACGTCGTTTTGCTTTGCTTTGAGCGCCTTCGTCGGATTGCTGTTTCGGGTTAGGCGTAGTTGTTTCCTCATTGGCCGTCAGGGCGAAATCAATCGCCTCTGGAATTGGTTTTAACACATTTGTTTACCGGGCTATATCCTATCATTGCTGGGGAGACTCTGGTGCTGCTAGTTGCAGCTTCTGTCACTCCGCTCTGCACCTCCCTGCCAGGAAGGAGACCTCGCCAAACCCCCTTATTGTTGGGTCCCCCTTGTGGGTGCCGTCGAATCCTACTGGAGTAGTCGCCTTTTAGGTCTGAGGGAAAAGTTTTCCGTTAAAAAACCACGTGGTAGCTCTTTATGAGAGAGAAAATCGCACAATTTGGCCCATGAAGCTGCCAGTGAAAAAGAAGCTTTGGAATGAAGCTGTTAGTGTCGCCAAAATTATTTCATCATTGTTCAGTTTACAATTGCTTGAGAATTTGCAGTAAACGGAGAACAAAAGGGACTGGCAACAATGGGGAAGAAATTTATCACTCGTGCAGCGGATCGGCGAGAGAAAAACAGCAGCGCCGACCAATCACGGATTGAGGAGATCAAAATAAACAAACTCCAGCTGATTTAGGAATATGAAAACATGTGCGTTTTCTGGAACAACATTGGAAAATATCATAAAAGATTTATTGTACGAAGGTTACAAATAAGCAGGATTCGAGTGATGATCGTGGTGCGACATAACACAAATAAGACACAAAAAAATAAGACAAATATGAATTCTTCCGGATATTTCTCCAGGAACTCCTACGTATATTCTTCCAGGAAATCATCCGAAAATTCCTCCACGAAGTCTTTCAGGAATTCCTCTAGGAATTTCTCCAGAAATTCTTCTAGAAAGTCCTCTAGGTATTCCTCCTAGAATTCGCTCGGATATTCGTCCAGAAATTGATTGGGATATCTCTCCAGGACTTCCTCTGGATATTCCCCCAGATATTCCGATGGATATTCCTCCAAGAATTCTTTCGGATATTCCTCCAAACTTTCTCCAGGAACTCGTCCGGATATTACTACAGGAATACTTCCGACTATTCCTTCAAATATTATCATGTATATTCTTCCAAATATTCTCTACGAATTCGTCCGGATATTCGTTCAAGAATTCTCTCGAATATTCCTCCAGAAGTTCCTTCTGATATTCTCCGAGGAATTCCTTTGGACATCCCTCCAGAAATTCTTTCGGATATTCTTCAGAAGCTTCCTCCAGAAATTTCTCCGGAAAATACTCTAGGAACTCGTTATGTCAAGATATTCCTCCAGGAATTTCTTCACAAATTCTTCCAGATATTCATTCGAATATTCCGCAAGGGATTCGTCCGGATACACCTCCATGAATTTCTCCAGATATTCTTCCAGATATTTCTCCAGGCATTCTTTTAGATATTCCTCGGACATTCCTTCGAATATTCCTCCAGGACCTCCTCCGGATATTCTACCAGGAGCTCCTCAGTACTTTCCTCCAGGAATTCATGGTGAAATTCCTCCAGGACGTGTTCCGGAAATTCCTCCAGGAATTCCTCCGGATATTCCTCTAGAGAGTCTTCTAGATATTCCTCCAGGAGTGCCTCCAGATACTCCTCCAGGAATTACTCCAAATATTCTCCAGGGATTCATCCGAGAATTTTATATGAATTTCATGAATATTCTCCAAATATTATCATGGATATTCCTCCATGAATTCTTCCGGATATTCCTCCAAGGGATCCGTCAGATATTCCTCCAGGATTTCTTCCAGATATTCCTCCTTATATCGCTTCGGATATTCCTCCAAGAACTCCTCCGGATATTCCTCCGGACATTCATCTAAGATTTCCTTCGGATATTCCTTCAGGATTTCTTTTTGATATTCTCCCAGAAAGTTCTTTGGATATTCCTCCAGGTATTACTCCGAGGGGCCCTCCTTAGCCGTGCGGTAAGACGCGCGGCTATAAAGCAAGACCATGCTGAGGATGGCTGGGTTCGATTCCCGGTGCCGGTCTAGGCAATTTTCGGATTGGAAATCGTCTCGACTTCCCTGGGCATAGAAGTATCATCGTGCTAGCCTCATGATATACAAATGCAAAAATGATAACCTGACTTAGAAACCTCGTAGTTAATAAGAAGAAGATTACTCCGAGTATTCCTCCAGGAATTCCTCAGGATATTCTTCCAGAAATTCCTCCGGATATTACTTAAGAAATTATTTCGGATAGGAAGTTTTCCCAAATATCCCTCCAGGAATTCCTCCAGTTATTCCTTTGGATATTCCACCAGAAATTCGTCCAAATGTTCCTCCGGGCATTTTTCTGAATATTCTACCAGAATTCTTTCAGATATTCAGGAATTCCTCCCAATATTTCTTCAGAAATTCATCCTGATATTCTCCCTGGAATTCCTTTGGAAATTCTTCCGGGTATTCCTCCAGATATAACTTCAGGAAGACTTTCGAATATTCTTAAAGGAATTCCACAATAAATTTATCTGGAAGTCCCTTCGTATATTCCTTCAGATTCTGATATTCCTCAAGATATTCAGGAATTTGTCCAAGAATTCCTTCGGATATTTCTCCAAGAGTTCATCCTGATATTCTCCCTGAAAATCCTTTGGTTATGTCTCCAAAAATTTCACCGAGTTTTCATCCAGGATGTCCTCAGGATATTCCACCAGGAATTCTTTTGGAAGAATTCGTAGAGGAATGTCCGAAGGGGAGGGCCCGGGAAGGAATATTCTTGCAGAAATATCCGGAGGATTTCCTGGTGGTATATCGAGAATCCAGACGAATATCCAGAGTAATTTCTGGAGACAAATAAGACAAATAAGACAAATAAGACAAATAAGACAAATAAGACAAATAAGACAAATAAGACAAATAAGACAAATAAGACAAATAAGACAAATAAGACAAATAAGACAAATAAGACAAATAAGACAAATAAGACAAATAAGACAAATAAGACAAATAAGACAAATAAGACAAATAAGACAAATAAGACAAATAAGACAAATAAGACAAATAAGACAAATAAGACAAATATGACAAATAAGACAAATAAGACGAATAAGACAAATAAGACAAATAAGACAAATAAGACAAATAAGACAAATAAGACAAATAAGACAAATAAGACAAATAAGACAAATAAGACTAATAAGACTAATAAGACAAATAAGACAAATAAGACAAATAAGACAAATAAGACAAATAAGACAAATAAGACAAATAAGACAAATAAGACAAATAAGACAAATAAGACAAATAAGACAAAAAAGACAATTACGAACTCCTCTGGCTATTTCTCCAGGAACTCATCCGTAATTTCTTCCAGGGATTCATCCGGAAATTCCTCCACGCAGTCTTCCGGTCATTCCTCCAGGAATTTCTCCGGAAATTTCTCTAGAAAGTCCACTGGATATTCCTCAAATATTTCGCCCTGATATTAGTCCAGAATTTGCTTCAGATATTTTCAGGAATTCCTCTGGATATTCCCACAGATATTCATACGGATATTCCTCCAAGAATTTTTCGTTCAACTTTTCAAAAGAACCTATGTAACATTTTTTTTCATGAATTAATTTGACAACTGCAATCAAAAGCTTTCATATTGGTCTGATGATTGCAATATTCAAATTAATTTATGGAAAAAATGGACCTTTTGAAAAGTTAAGCGAGAATTCTCTAGGAACTCGTCCGGATATTTCTACAGGAATACTTCCGACTATACTTTTAAACATTATCACGGATATTTCCCCAAGAAGTCATCCAAATATTCGTTCTAGAACTCCTCCGGATATTCCTCCAGGAAATCCTTCGGATATTCCTCCAAATATTCACCCGTCCGAGTTCGTCCGGATATTCGTTTCTTTAGAATATTGCTTCAGTAGTTCCTCCCCAAGTAATATTTTTTGAACAGATTTAGTTACAGCAACTTATATGTGACCAACTTCGATCACATATAAGTTACGGCAACTAACTTACAACCTGTGTGCTACTCGGGTCCTGATATTCTCCCAGGAATTTCTTTCCCAAGTAGCACACGCAACATCTTCCTAAAAGCACCTTGTTTCTATTTAGTTTCATTAAAGGCATTGGAAAAACATCAAAGCACGAAAAAGTTGCATCAAGATGTCAAAAACGTTCGAATTGTGATCAATGTTTCATTAAAATTGCAATGCAGTACAATCGTCAATTGTGAACGTGTACTATACACATGTGGTAGTGTTGGCTTGAGAAATGGATTGCGAGTGATTTGACTATGCGTCCAATTTGGGAATCTCGAGCTCGTTTAGTAGCCGCTAGGTTGCGAAGGCCGACGGAGGTCCTTCGTTGCTGAGTTGGTTAAAGCACCAGTCAGTGACCAGTGACATTTGGAAACAAACAAGCAAAGAATACTGCACTTCATGTTGCAAACACGAAACAAAATCATCAAGTTGCATATTTTTCACCATGTAACTTCAATGTGTCTTTGAAAATTGAATTATTTGTTTGAATTAAGTTGCAGATAAGTTGATTGTGTCTTCATGTTTAATTTAGCATCGTTCAACGTTTTGACAACTCACATTTTTTTCCTGTGGCTTGAGAAATGGATTGCGAGTGATTTGACTATGCGTCCAATTTGGGAATCTCGAGCTCGTTCAGTAGCCGCTAGGTTGCGAAGGCCGACGGAGGTCCTTCGTAGCTTAGTTGGTTAAAGCACCAGTCTAGCGTACTGTAGGGTCATGGGTTCGAGTCCCATCGAAGGGAAAGTGGTTACCTCCAATACATTTTTCAAATCAATATCTTCCACATAACGTACATATTCACATATGAGTTTCCATAACAAAACATATATGATAGATCTATCATTTTGGCGAGGCAAAACTAGACCTGTGCGTCGCCGCGCCACGCCGCCGCCGCCGGTGGTTTTACTCGCGCCGCCGCCGCCGACGATTTCGGGTCGGCGCGCCGCCAATCATAATTTTGCCACGCCGATGACTAATCGCTATAAAAAAAATCAATTAACTGAAGTCGAGACGAGCCAAGCACGAGACACTGAAAACGACCTAATACTTGATGTCGAAATACGTATCTGTGAAGAAATACAGCGTGGTGGAGCTAATTGGAATAGTACTAAGCTAGTCTTATGGCAGTTCCTAAATGTTGTTAAGGTGGATCTCGTCAAAATTCAATTTCAAATCTACCTCAAGCGATGGTCTTGGTTAATTAATAGGTTGGTTGATTAGTTTGAGGGTTTGAACTTTATCTAGTATAATAATACATAAATTGTTAAACTGATCTTTGGAATGCGTTAAGCCAAGGCTTCATTCAGTCGGGCACCTAAACTTGTAGGTGACTTGTAAAATAGGTTTGTTGTGGTTAAGCTTTTGTGGGGCCTGGATGCATGACCAAAGCGTCCCCATTCTTGAAGGATCTGGCATTATTGTACAGGAAAACTATTGCAGTTTAGAAATTTCAAGTTAAGTTGTACATTAGTTATTTTGACAATATTTATTTTTTTATTTTGTTTTATAGTTTTTATAGTTTTCTTTGTTTTTAGATTTGTGCTATTAAGACAGTTGGCTTATAAGGCAAACTGATTTAGCATACTAATTAAATCCCAACTGTGAATGCTTTACCGATTTTGTTTGTTCCTACTCCCGAGTAAGTAATTTAAATGTTGAAATCAATTTTTAAATATAATTGATAAAACCACTTGCTGAGCATCAGCAAAGCAAATATTGCTGAGCAAATATTACGAGCATCAGTTAAAAACGCTGATTATTTTCTTATTCACAGCCATTATAACCCAGAACTGGGGCGTTGTCGCCTCGCTGCATAATATTTAGTCAAATTATTTAGTTAAAACGTCAGGTAGGGGGTAAGACGGCTTTGGCAGGTTTTGTTCTATTATTGTCAGGCGGGTTTTTGTCGACCAAATTTTATGAAATTTGGCCATAATATTCTTTGACGTGCAAAGAATGTTTAGGCCAAATTTGAACATAGTCAGTCATAAAAAAACCCCGGTCAATAATAAAACAAAACCCGCCGAAGCCGTCATTCCCCCTATTTTCAAACATTACGAAAATTTAAATTAGTTCGGAAATAAATCAAGAAATGTATTTAATAATTCCTCCAGAAATCCCCCCGAAAAGTTTCTTTTGAAAAACCTTAGAAGATTATTTTAGGAATTCTTCCTAAAATTTGTTTGGGTATTCCTTTGGATATTCCTTACAAAATTTCTCCGAAAATTCCTTAAGAATTTTCGTTATGGATTTCTTCAGAAAATCCTTTAGGATTTTTTTTTTCGGAAATTGCTTAAGGAATGCTTGAGGAATGCTACATTCTCCTTCGGAGACTCCTTGAAGAATTTCTTCGGTAGTTTCTGGTGCAATTCCTGCGGAAATTTCTTAAGGAATTCCTTAAAAAATTCTATTCGTTTTTCTGAGAATTTCTTCGGAAATTTTTCCTTTTGAAATTGTTTCAGCAATTATTTCATGAATCGCTGGAAAGAAAATCTTCTATACATCCACAAGGACTACATTCAAAATTTGCCTAAGGAATTTCTTCAGAACTTCTTCCAGCAATTATTTTAAAACATTCTCCGGGAATTCTTCCGGAACTTTCTGCAGGAATTTATAAATAAGGAATAAAGTCTTTTAGTGTTTGTGCTCTATTTTTGGATTTTATTTTTCGAAAATTCTATAAGTAACTACATCGCAAACAACTCCACAACATCGCATAAGTAACTACATCGCAAACTCTCCCGAAAAAAAAAATCTGGAGAAATCTCCGAAGGAAATCTCGGAGGTTTTTCGAATAATCTTTTAAAGAAGTCCCTGGAGGATTATCCGAAGGAATTCCGGGCGGTATTTCCTTGAGTATTTAAGAAATAAAATTCTAGAGGAATTTCTGGAGGCGTTATTTAAGAAATTTGTGTTGGGTTAATGCAGGAATTTCCAAATAAATTTTTGAAGGCATTCCAAAAGAGAACCTGAATGGATTTTCGAAAATAATTCCTAAAAGAACTTTTGAGTTTTTGAAGGTAAAATACTTCCATGAAGAATACCTAAAAGAATTTCTAGAGGGATCGATAAAGGTATTTTTGAAGGTTTTTATGATGGAATTTTCGAAGGAATTCTCAAAGGGAATCACGAAGAAATTCCTAATAGAATTTCAGAGAAAATGCCAACTGGTATTTCTGATGTAATTCCTTAGTTTCTTCAAGAACTCCTTTGGAATTTTTCCCAGTAATTTATTCGCAATTTCCTCCCGAGATTGCTTTGATTATTCGTCCAGGATTCCTTAGGAAATTGCCTCAAAAAGTTCTACACAAACTCCTCCTGAAACGAATTCCAGAAAGTTTTTCGGAAATTCTTTCGGGTATTCCTTAAAATTTTCCTCAGGAATTCAGGAACGTCAGAATTTGCTTCACGTATTCCTTTGTTTATAAGAACTTTAGGAAAATCGTTAAGTTTCGTTCTTTTGGAAATTCCTTTGAAAATTTCGTAGGAAATTGCTTTAGGAATTGCTTCATAAAATCCTTAAGGAATTCTTTCGTAATTCCCTTAGAAATTCTTTCGTATATACCTTCCGAAAATCATTCGCAAATTTCGACAGAAAATATTCTAGAAATCCTCTAAAAATTCCTTCAGAATTTCATTCATAGATTCCATCGGAAATATGTTTAGTCTTTGAAAGTTTGCTTTGGAATTTCTTCGGAAATTAATACGGAGGATTATTTTAAGAATTCTTTTGGATTTTTTTAGAAATTCCCCTAGGGGTTCCTTAGCAAGTTTTTTGACAACTTATCCTCAAATTCCCATAGGAATTCTTTCAGAGCTACCTTAAACAATTCCTTGGGAATTTCTACGGGTAATCCTTTGAAAATTCTTTGGTAACTTTAGGAAGTAGTTCTTGGACATTTTCCTCAAGGGTTCTTTCTAAAATTACGTAACGCTAAATTTGGTAATTTTGGACCCCACCCTCCCCCTCGTAACACTTTTTGTATGGAAGGTTTATTTTTTTGTATGGATCGTAACGCTCGGCTTGACCCCCTCCCTCCCCATTCAAAGTTACGTTATTTGTGAAAGGCCCCCGATAATTCCGTCACAACATTCTCCATTTCTTTTGATTTTTTTCAGGAATCTCTTCAGAAATTAATTTAAAGAAATTTCTTCGGAAATTGCTTTTGGGAACCATTCGGAAATTCTTCTAGGAATTTCCTAGAACATTTTTTCGAAATTTACTGATTTTTCTGCGGGAATTCCTTCGGTTCCCTAATGTGAACTATTTTTGAAGTCGGTGCTACCGGGCAAAATTATATTCCTCATGACGAATAAACGAGTATACATTTAGCAAGCAAACAAGCTAGTTTGGTTATGTATTTCTTCGGTATGATTTGTGGGAAGTCAGTCGTGGGATCAATAGTGAAGTTTTCCAAGTTCGGACGAAATATTTTACACTAACTTCTTTCGAAAAATTCTTTTTCTCTCATCTTTTTCTCAAATCTCAGAAATTTTGTCAGAAATGTCTTTATAAACTCTTTTCGCTATTCCCTCGGAGAGTCCTTTCTGAACCCCTTCGAAGATTTTTTCAACAATTTCTTCGGAAATTGTTTAAGGAATTCTTTCGGAAACTATTTCATTCCTGAATAAATTTCCGAATTAATCCTGGAAGAATATTTTATGTTTTACCTTAATGGAACCTTAATGGTTTTTGAAAAAATGCCTATATGAGTTTCCGCAGAATTTCTTATACGGTTTTACAAAGGATTTTCTAATGAAACTTAGAAAAAAAGAATCGTAGTTTCCTCCATAAATCCATTCCATAGTCATCTAAGGGTCACAGCAGGTGAACGAAGTAGCACTGCAAATTCTCTAAATATACTGGATATGCAGCCGATCAAACCATGCCCAATTGTATATGTAACTCAAAGAATAATAGTTAGTTATTTTTTTTCTGAAATTTAGAAATATTGAGAAGTAAATCGACTGTTTACCAAAATCCTGAATTGGAAAAACTTTTGGAAAAAATATTAACAAACTAGTCCTATGACACCGAAGTCTAATTTTTAATACTGCTCTAGGGTTACGAAAAGTGAAGCAGGATTCATTGTTAAATTTTGATTGAATTAAAATCAGAGAATAATAAAATAGTTTTAATTTAAATAACATTTTGAGATCAGGTACTTATTAGTGTCGCTGGTAATTTACTATGGAACGTGCTGTTTGATGATCGGCAAAAATAGAATATTACAATTTTATTCCTCGATTTTTATACGGGTGATTCGTACCGTGCGAATCAAAACCGCGTGAATTTAAAAATCCGCGAAAAAAAAGTTTTTTTTAGCCATTGATTTTTTTATACACGCCGGTTCACGCCGCTGCCGCCGATAAAAGCCATCGGCGCGCCGCCGTCGGGGCAAAAGTGACCACAACGCCGCCGCCGCCGATTATATGACCGGCGCACAGGTCTAGGCAAAACACGCTAGTGGGACTAAGCTACAATGTACTACGCTTCTCCACGCATTTTCCATATCAGAAATGTAAGTACAAAACTATAAACGATTTTACGAGTGATATTAATTATTATGCATTTTTCCCCATGGGTGCGTTTTTTACCATTCTTCCATACAAATTGCTTCGTTTATTATGTTTGCACTTTTTTTAACGTTGCGCATGCATGATAACATGATAAGAAACTACATATTTTTTTTGCAAACCTACCCGTATTGCGATTATTATTAAAATGGAAAAAATATTACTTATTATTAAGAGAACGGCCTACAATGTTAAAGTTCAAACAAAACTTTGATTGCATCCCAAATTGAATCTGAATGAGTCACTTCCATTCCTGCACATGGAGCCCAAACCCAAAGCAGCAGCAGCAGCAGTCGTTTCAGCTTGCGCACATTATTGCACGAATCTGGTTTGCTGCGGTACCTCCGTCCCACCACCCACCAGCGCGGCCCCAATCCCTGCAACAGCAACATACTGCTGTGCCGTCGCGGCGACCGACCGGGCGATGTTGACTCGTCGAAGCCGCTCAACCCACCAAAGCACCACCCGGAGAAAGAAGAAAGCCATTTCTTTTGAACTCTCTTCCATGGGATTCTCTCAGCCAGCGGAGCGACCGACAGTGATCGAGCTCTTGCGCGAGGCTTTCTCGACGTCGTCGTTCCCTTCTTCCTGTGGCGTGCGTTGCGTGCCGACCATCGAACACGCTTTGCGCTTGAGGAACGAACGGGGAAGCTTGGAATCTGAAGTTCAGGGTGAGAGACTGACAAACAAGCTTATGCACGGGCCGTCGAACCATGGAAGTCGATTCAGTCAAAGCGAATGGTAAAAGAGAGCGAGAAAGAGTAAACAGAGACCCCCGACCGTCGAAGTCGTGCGGTTCTTCGTTCGGTTGGGTTGATTGCCAGAGAGAGTAGCAGCAGTGCGGAGGAACGAGGTTGATGATCATAGTTTTGTGGGTCTGTCAGCCAGTTTGTTGTCGATCGTTGCTATATGCGTTTGTGCGCGCCCAGTTCGTCCCCGTAGCTAGCCGTCCGCGTGGCCTGCCCGAAGCCTGCTCCTTCCGCGTAGCGTGTGCGTGTGCGTATTCAGTGGGGGTGCGAGGACCCGAACAAGGATTCAGGGGGTGGCAGCTAGAACGTATACCCCCCCCAGTTTGGAATTAAGTTTTGGGTGCGATCGATCGAAAAGCATTCACAAGATGCATGGAGAACCGTTTCGCAGCAGCTTGGAGTAACCCAGTTTTCCGTTGACCTACTTCGGAACCTGTTCAAGTGCGAGGTGCGACCCATAGAGAATGGGAATGCTGGAAGCGTTGGGTTGAGATTGACCTAGTGACGTGTGATTGATTGAAAGATACCGGAGGGTACGGTCTGATAATTTTGATAAGAGATATTGACCTCAGTGAGAAGTGAAGAAGTGCATAGTGAGTTGGCAAGCATTTCTGGAAAACGCAGCGAAGTTTTATAGGTCAATACAGAAGTTAGCAGGTGTTGATCAGTAGAATCAACACTCGAGTAACAGCAAGTAGAGCAAGAACTTGGATAATTTCCGAGTGGTGAAACGATTGATGAATGTTGAAAAAAAAGGTGTCAAGTCGCAGTAGTGGAAGAAAACTTGAAAACTATCTCACTCTAGTGGATTGACCTAGATTTAGTCGAACGAGTGGAGTCGAAGTCTCTCGGCTAGCACGAGGCAACGTCATCACGGCTGGATTAGTGGAAGCAGCGTTCGCCTTGATCGTGATTTTCCATTCATTGAGAGTTGCCGCGTCGAAGCGTGAGAGAAATTGAGAGAAGTGGAAGAAAGTTTTCGTGCTGCGTAGTGTGGAGTTGTGGTGGCCCAATAGGGTTGGCACGTTGCGTGTGAAATAATTTGAATTCGCTACCTTTCCGCAACGGCAATAGTGACACAAACCGAAGGTGTATCAAAACGAAGAACCCAATAACGACAGCGACAATAATAACAACAACAGAACCAGCAGTTTGTCGGTAATGCATTTATGAATGCAGATGACCCGGATATTAAAAATACTGAGACTACACGCTATTGTTGCGATTTGCATTTAATTGTGTCAAAGCAAACTGACGTGCTGCGCTTCCGTGGGGATATGTGTTAATTAGATTTGCGCGCAGAGTGCAAAGAAGAAAGGAATCAAAGAGGAAACGCCGATAGCCGTGAGAGCAGTAGTCAGTGAGTGAAAATAGAAAAAAAAATTGTACACGACCAGTGATCTAATTAAATACCGCACCTCGCAGCAGGAGTCTGTCTGCGATGCCAATGGTGAAATTGGAGAAAGAGAGTGAGAAGAATTAAAAATGTATTGAGGTGAACCTAATGAGAGCAAAACAACTAACCAGTGTGAACTGTGTGACAGCATTGATCTAGATCGAATGATGAGTTCAAAAAACAACCGAAAGTGAAAAGTGATAAATAGTGAAGCAATCAATGAAGTGTTGAAAACTGATGCAGAATCAATTTCAAAATTGAGAAATACTTTGTACATTACTAGGCCAGATTTGGACATCCCCGAAAAATATTTCTGTGGTTTCCCCAAATTATTGACGCCTATCTATACCTACCTGTTGGATCAACTCATTTCCGGCTAGTAGAGGATTCCTTTTCGGTTTTTCTTCTCTTAGTAGTACCAGTGAGTATCAGCTGATCAAATACGAACTAACATTCCCCTAGTGGAACGTTTTCAAAATTTACTAACACTTCCGCTTTTTCGCAACTAACCTTCGACTAACGAACCGGCTTGTATTTTACGCATCAAAATTTCGCAAGTACGTAAATGTTTTTCGGGGATGAAATCATTCGTAGTGAATGGAAACATTTGGACTGATTATCGGAATATCCCGGATGGCGAAGCGGCAGCGCTAAAGTGATTAAGGATTTTGACCTGACTCGTCATCGTCAGTCGACGCACCGAACCGCACCGCACCTGCTGGAACGGCTGATCGACGCAACGAATAGCCCGATAAGGTCGCCGAACCGAGTCGAACGACCGGCGACGACGGGTCGCCGGCAATCCCTGCCAGCTTAATTATGCAAGTATATTCTATCACCCTTCGTTCTGGGAGTCGTATAGTTGGGTTAGTTGTTTATAGAATTGACTTGACCTAATGGTTGTCATATAGCTCGCTTAATTTCTGCTCTTTGCGTTGGTGGAGGTGACAGTGAAGAGATTTCAATCGTTCACACAGAGAGCGAACGTGGAGAAAAAGTATTGAAAGGTGAAGAAAAGATTTACTGCCATGCGTGTTTGGTGACACTGCTAAGAGTAAATGAGCGAATAATGCAAATACGTTGCATAGCAAGGATGTAACTCCAGAAGAAATAAAGCGATTGAGTCAGTCACACAGCTTCACTAAATGATTTCTTGGAACTTAGTTTAACTTATATTTGCACCGCAATATGTCAAAGGTTGTTAATTCAGATTGCATTAAATGCTCAATCAAGAGATTTGAATGCACGATGAAAGCTCTAAGCGACGAACCTGCAATGCCGTAACTAGTTACAGTTTATATGGTTAAGAACTAAATTAAACTGAATTGAAGGTGAATTTCAAACGCTTAGATTTTCTATGGGCAACGAGATCATTTTTCTCAATCTATGAGGTAAAGATGTCTAGTGAATTATGGTGAAACACACCAAACTTGTGTTAATTATTCATAAGTGGATATTACTAATCACTTAAATTAAAAGTGCAGATCATCACAATTCAGGTAACGCTAAAAACAAAATGCTGCAGTAATGCCTGTGAGTATGATGACGACAAACAATTCTTACTTCAGTAAAACGTGCATACAAAACAAATCTTTTTATTCCTAATTTGATATAACGCATTTTACATATATAAATGGAGTTCATCTGTAAACACATATTATCGAAAAATTCATACTTATCCATATAAAAATAACCAATCAACCGTATTATGTGTTATTACCTGATTAATCCTTGCAAAAAATGATAGTGCGACAGAAATTCTTAATTTAAGTGTAAAACTAACTTTTATCTACAAACTTTACTTCATAATTTTTTGTCATGGATAATAACAACAATCATCTGAAAAATAATTTAAAAAAAAAATAAAGGTTTTTTTTGCGAAATTTTCAACTCGTTATTTTGCATTCTTGTTAGAAAATGTCGGTTATATGCTATAGCAGTTTCAGCTGTTATGGAAATATTCGAGAATTTCTCATTGATTACAAAAAATCGTTTTCCTGGAAATATCGAAGCACGCAAGCAAGGTAAATAGTTCTTATCATATTATGTACTGGGTAAAATATGAATCTTCAAGACAGGAGATCAGCAATTAATGCATGAAGTGGATTTTTTTCGCGAAACTCTTTGGAGCAGCCTTGAATAATTATATTGTCTCAGACCCTCAAACCATCGCAGCAATTGCCGACGCTCTCAGAGATGTGATCGAATTGCGCCCATTCGAAATTTCAGCAGACGTTGTAAAAAACGCTGTACGCAAATTGAAATCTTAATACTCTTCTGTGGGTCCCGATGGTATTCCAGCATGTGTATTAAGAAAAATGTGGTGATGATTTACCACTAACTGCTGATTTAATGCTTCATTGGCTCAACATAAATTACCTACGCTTTGGAAATATTCCAACATATTTCCTATTCACAAGAAAGTCCGACGTCGAGAACTATCGTGACATTACATCGATCTGCCCCAGTTCAAAAGTATTCGAGATATTAATAAATAATGCTTTATTTGCAAGCTGCCAGCGTTACATTTCTAACCAGCAACGTGTATTTTTCTCTAAACAATCGGTTTCAACGAATCTAGTTAATTTCCTGTCGGTGTGCCTACGCAGTATAGAATCTGTTGTTCAAGTCGACGATGTGTACACGGATCTCAAAGCAGCGTTTGATCGTGTCGACCATGGAATACTACTCGCTGGATAGGAAAAATTGGATATCCCGATCTCCCGATTTAGTTTTTTGGTTCAGGTTATACCTGTCCAATCGCACGCTTCGTGTCAAAATCGGATCCGAAGAATATTCCAATGCTCCCGGCGTGCCCCAAGGAAGCAATCTGGAATCTCTTCTATTCGAGCTATTTATCAACGATATAAACAGAATACTGCCTTCTGGATGCCGTTTATTCTACACGGATGATGTCAAGCCCTACATCAATGATCCCAAAACTGCGGCCCTCCAAGCTTTTACCAGCGGCCCGCGAAGGATTTCAGAGAAACCACTACATTGTTAAGCATTATACATGCAAAAGAAAAGCTTTTCATTGTGCCCATTTGTTCGTTGCATTCCAGTATTCTATCAAGTTCGCCATATATAAAGTTGAATCATCATGATTAATGAAATTTATCACTTCATAAATATTGTGTAGGTTAACAGCAAAATACTTCGATGTTATTGCCCAGGGCTATGAAATAGCAAATGTGTAACTTCATGTAAGAATAATGATGCCTTACACTTCTCCGTAGTAACGATGCTTTTATTCTTTAAAATAAATAAGGGCTCGGCGAAATTAAGCTGAAAATTTTCCGGATAAATTACTCCAGGAAACACGTTGACTAACAACTATCATGTTAACATAATTTTAGCTACGGAAAATATTGAACAAAATCAAGATTTTTTCCATTCTTGGATATTGATGGAGAGAAGGTTTCAGAAAACTCAATTGATAGGAAAGCCTGAAAGCAAGGTTCGGAATGCAGATTATACTCGATTTCTATTCAATTCTGCTGACATTTTCCCTGTCTTCAAAAACACTTTTCAAACATGCTGTAATTCCCTTTCATCGTAAAATAAAACTGATTGTTTTTGACTACACTAAGATTTGGGTGTTAAGCTTGACAATGGGCTCACATTCCGAGCACAATATTTCGATGATATTTCCAGAGCCAACAAGCAACTTGGGTTCATCTTTAAAATATCTGCAGAGTTTAGATATCTACACTGCCTGTGGTCCCTGTACTGGTCGCTAGTACGATCCATTCGGGAAACAAATGTTGTAGCCTGGTGTCCTTTTCAAGCTTATTGGATAACCAGAATTGAAGCAATACAGAAAAAAAATCGTTCGGTATGCTTTTCCTTTTCCTTTTTCTTCCGGTGAACGACCCATCCAATTTGCCACCTTACGGTGAACGTTGTCAACTTCTCGGATTATAAACCCTCGAACGACGACTTTTTATCGCGCAAGCTGAAAGGAGAAATCGATGCCCCGTCGGTTTCCTTCATCTTGGAGCACGAAGTGTAGAATATGGACAACATGGTACTATTAGATATATGTTCAATTTAACCTTTTTAACCTGTTTGGTTTTAATACATAGTTCGACCCAGTCCTTAAGACATCAACTCTGTTCAAGACGATGAGGTTTGTTCTTTATTTGAAACTAGTTGACCCGGCAGACGTTGTCCTGCATAGTAGGCGAAAATGCACGTTGCGAACTGCCCATGCGGAATTCCCATACGAATCTTAATTTTAGTTTTTCACGATTTTCTCAACTTTACTAATGATTTTCGATTGAGGAAATATCATATAAACCCGTCGGAAACTATAACGAATGTAACTGCTGAAGGAATGAATAAAATCCATCCAGCCGTTTTCGAGTTATGCGGATACGAACACAGACCATAGAAGAAGAAGATATTCCTTATCAATATTTCAAATGTTCATTAAGACCCCAAATTAGTCAGATAGAAAACTAATCAAATAAACAAATATATCAAATGGACTAAAGTTCACAGTTTCCGCTCAAATACGGAAATTTTTTAGTTGGGAATCAGTAACGAGCGGCATTTTTTTTCTGAAATTCTGTTTAAAAACATACTGTTGAGTTACGGAGGTGCCCGAAAAACTGCGTATACTCTGAACCCAAACATCATTCTTGAAACATAGGATCTGTCAATCATTATTTGATCTCCGTTTTGGATGACATGTGTTTTGACTTTCATTTACATCTGCATTCAATATCTTATCATAAATATTATCATACTTGAAACGAGTATAAATTAGTTCAGTACTGCCCTATTATGACAGTCATTTGTTCCATATAAATATTTTCTTGGGCAGATGATATCGCGCGTTCTCGAAAAATTGAAAAGAATCAGAGCGCTATTTGCCAAAGGTAGTTTACATTGCACAAACGATTTTCTCTATACATAGTTTATGTTTGTTGTTTTTTTTAATGGTTTGTCCACGGTTGTAATTAATTTTGTTGAAGAGTGAAATTTAAACTGCTAGTTTGATTTGTTATCCTGTTTGAATAAAGACTCAAAGGGTTAGGGACAAAAGGTCGAAAGACAAAAGGTCGAAAGGACAAAACGTCGAAAGACAAAACGTCGAAAGACAAAAGGTCGAAGGGACAAAAGGTCGAAAAGGACAAAACGTCGAACGGGACAAAACGTCGAATGGGACAAAAGGTCGAAAGAAACAAAAAAACAAGAAGGCGAAAGGGACAAAAAGTCGAAAGGCACAGAAGGTCGAATGGGACAAAAGGTCGAAAGGGACAAAAGGTCGAAAGGGACAAAAGGTCGAAAAGGACAAAAGATCGAAAGTGAAAAAAGGTCGATCAAGAACAAGTTGATAACAAGTTTTGTGTTTTCCAAAGGAATTTGTGAAATGCACTTAACTTCAAACAGAAATAACACACTTATATCATTAATCATAGTCCCTTTCGACGTTTTGTCTTTTCGACCTTTTGTCTTTTCGACCTTTTGTCATAGATTCGGCTCAAAAGTGCGCACCAATGAAATAAAATCACGTATCATATAGAAAGTTTCAAAAATTCGTATCGTGGTAAGTTGTGAAGAAAGTTTTTCTAAGTGGATAATTTCAATTTTCGCAATTTTCTGCAAGAAAATATTCAAAATCCGATGCTATTCTAAAATTCAAACCTCTGGCTGTCAGATGGACGAAGAACACGCTTGGAAATAAGAATGAGACGCTTCGCAATAATTATAAGAAAAACACGCAATAATTTTGTTACAATATGTGGCCAAAATAGAATTACGGAAACATATTGGAAATAAAACTGTTCAATTATGAGTTTTCTCCTAATAACTTTTGTTTTTTTTTTTGTTTTCTGAAGAATTGAAAAAAATGTATTACAATCACTACCCGATTGGATTAGAAACATACAGACAGCATTCTGTCTCCTTTTACTATACGTATTATTTATATCTGGAATCCATAAACTATAGGTATGGGATGAAAATGAGATGATTTTTATTCGCAGCTGTTCAAGCAACGACAAGTGCGGTCCAATTACGAATGACTTTCGTAAACAGGCGAGTGCAAATCAAGAATCAGTTGCCGACAGAATGAAGGTTTGGTTCAGTGTACGCTTCTGCGCTCCTGGCCGTGAGCCAAATATGTTATGTTGTATGATGCAAGATACTCCCTCTTCATTCTAGTCAATTTACGCTGTATTTCGTCAGTACCAGATACGACGTATGAAAGAGGGATTTCGCTCTAACTCAAACAAATGTTGGCCATTCATATGTGTTTCAATAAAATGTATTGGATTCGTAGACTTTGCGTCACTTTGCATACTTAGTTTTTCCAAAATTATTCACAAGTCTTCCCAAAATAATAATCAGTTGTTGTCAGTATCATTTTGAGCATAAATTCCTGTACAGAAACTCAAAGGTACAGCCCAATCGGGTTGTACGCAAAGGTGACGTTGAACTATGAAGCTTGTGCACATTCTATAGAATCGTTCGATAATTGTATCTCGATTAGAAGCATTGGTACATGCTACTTTTTGAACTTATTTTCTTACAGAACATCAAAACACAATGCTAAACATCCGATTGAACTTCATTGTTGACATTGGACTGGTATTAGTTATGTTTAAATTTAAATGATAATCGATTCCAAAATTTGAAAAGTTATCGCCGATGGCAACTTGCCTACTTTTCACGCCTGAGACGTTATCAAATGATAATTCCAATAGTTATCGTTTGAGAAAGATTCAGAACAACCCTGACTGATAGTGTAAAAATGTTGAGATCTCGGCGAAAAAAAAAATGAGTTTGCAGAATCCGGAGATGGCGAGATCTATTCGTCAGCCGATCTAGGATGTTTTCGGGTAGGAAACATTCCCGACACCCTGGGCGTAGTGTATCCATCAGAGCATTAGTGATTAGTTTTCATTTTCATTTAATCGTTGTCAAAAATAATTGATCGTTATTCATAATCTTCAATCATAGAGTTGAATGATTTAATCATAACAAATTTAATCATTCATTGCTAGCTTTATTCATTAACGCTCTGGTATCCATTGATTTAGCCACACAAGATACATACTAATGCAAAGGCGGGCAAAGAAAGCTTTCAATTAAAAACTTTAGAAATGCTAATAGATAACTAAGTTGAAAAGCAAGCCAAGTTAAAGTTGCAATGTAGTGCTGTGGAAGAAGAGGCTTGCGATGCACTTACGAGATTGACTGATTCACCGAAACCGATTGCTAAACTGTTAGCAAGTTTTTAGTAGTAAATAATTATTCATAAATAGTGTAACACAATTGAGTCGGTTTTTACGTGGAGGATATAGATCGAGCAAATTAAAACAACGTAAAAACCGCGTAAATCCCAAAATATGTCTGAAAAAATCCCGAAATTTGAGTAAAAAAAATCTCATAAAAACCGGTTCGTGTAAAAAACACCTTCAGTGTACATCGGGTATAAAGCGTTCACTCTTCCTTGATCGAATGGTTAATGAAATCTATTGATGAATGGCTGAGATATTATTGATCAAAGTCTATCATATATTTATGACGATTTTCGATTTTTTGCAATCATAAAGTGTACCCCAATATAAAAAAGATAGACGTAGTCCATCGTCAAAAATGTGGCAATATTGGATCATGAATAAACTTGGGCGTAGACGAAATCAGGGGCATTAGTCATATTTTCCATTACTTTGAAAATATTACCTCCTTAGGTGAAGCCATGGCACTTTTCATATTTTTAAAAACGAGTACTGTAGAAAGTAAAGGCTGCTGTTCTCGATTATTTAATAATTTTTAACTTGTTTCTTCAATCTGTTTCGTAATGTTTTTTGATTTTCCAATTTGGGGTAATTTCGATCATTTGTTCGTCGTAGGTGCTGTTGAAGCCCAACAGTGCAGCATGTGAGTTGCAGGAAATCAGGATGAAAAAATCCGGGTAAAATGGACATAGTGTGTGGATTGAAACCTTATGACCCTGGGATTTCTTGCTGTCCTGGAAGGGGACTAGCCAAGACCCCAAGCTGCTGGTATGACCAACGGCAGCTTCCGGGGTGGACGCAGAAGGCTCCCAAGGCGTGTGAGCAAGGGGACCATAGAAATTTATTACGCTATCAAAGCGGGCGATGATTTACACTGTTGGTCGGTGGTGGTCTAAATTGAACATCCGCGGGAGTTAGACGTCACACCGAAAGCACTGGCAATACGGATATCGACAGGAGGCTGGACTTGGCGATTCTTGACACTGCAAGTTCGAAATTCTTATTGGTTTTCCTCAACGAGTATGGCTGAACCGCAGGATCGGAAGGGCCAATAGTTGATAAGATGGCAGTCGCAAGTTCACCTCACTTTGTGGCAGTCACCAATCGGATGTTTGATATAGCGGGAGAACGGGAACCGTTAGCGACGTCGCTCGACAGAGTGTCGGGCAGAAGTGAGTAGATTTCGGTGCTCTCTAGGAAGACCTGTGGTTGGGAATAACCGATTTTATGCCAAGCAGGATAAGAAAACTTGCAAAGTTTTAGATCCAAAACTTCCGGGTTACCTAATCACTTCCAATTTGGTTGTGTGTCGTCTACAAGATGATCGTCGTTTTTCCCTTGTTTTTTCGTTTTCTCTCTCTTTTCTTTACAATCGTTTTCCTAAATTAACACACCAGTCGTGCAGCAAGTAAATGTTCGGTTCAGTGAAACTGAAATGTTAAGAAATTAAGCTTAAAACAATTAATTTAGTTGATGAATTATATGCATAGGCTAACCATCTATAAAACGTGCTTCTTCAAATGAAAATGATGGATAATAATTGATCAATAAAAATAACATAAAAATACCGTTGTTTTGAACAAATGTATGTACTCATATGGTCCATATTACCCACACCATATGGTGTCCGTTTTAGCCCAAAATCCCATTTCTCGAAATACATATTCTCAAAAAATAAATAAAATAAAAACGATCTCAAATATTCCAATATTATATTTGCTTCGTGTGTTTTTTTCACAGCTTACTGCAACCTGAAAAACAATTTTGTTCTTTTCGAAATTTGGTGATAGAACGAATGCAAGGATAGGCAAAAGTTGTTAAGTCCAAATAAAAATACTTAATTATAACAGAAAATAATAATTTATTTATTTCTTGAAAATTATCTTTGATCAATGCAACCCCGATGTTCAAAGTTTCCTCGGATTACGGTACCTGATAACTTTTCCTTAAAACCACAAATGCTCATTATTGACGAAATTTATTCGTACAATAACGATAATTCAAACTACGGACAAAATTAGTTCAAATCCTATTCACGGTTACGTATGAGAAGCTAGTGGTAGGTAGAGGTAGGTTACGCCTGAAACTAACTGGGTGACTTGATACTTTGAATTGCACTGATTAAAGCAGAACACGTTAGTATATACTAACTCACATACTTATTTGTTTCTAGAAAGTTGACTATGAATCGATTACATCAATGTATGTCCAATTAGTCCTACAAAGGGTTTTAGAGTTCGCCCTATCGAGCCAGCAATTTTTGGATTTTGTGTGTTCACGGAATTTGTATTAAACAATAATTATGAATATCATTAATAAAAAAACATAGATTTTTTAACGCAATTGAAAAACGCCCACCTCTATGAACATTAAAGTTGCTCCGCCTCACATTGATGGAATATTCCTGTGTCAAAGAAGCGTGACTTGGGAAAATCTTCAGACTGTATTTGTCGATTACACTTGATATTCTAATGAGACTTCACTAGCTACGAATTCATATTTTTTTAATATTCATGGAAAATACGTGACAGCAGAATAGAACTGCTATCGACAACGTGGCCATGCCTACTCAGATCTATATTCGATCGTGCTCGAAAAATGAGTTAGTTTTTGAAACTCAATATTCTTGCTTGGACTTTTAAGATCACTTTCAATACAAAACAATGCTGCCGTTATCTGGCTAAGTGATGTATACGCCATTTTCCACAAAATGATGTTAACAAGTTGTACTCATCGAGTTATTTGGCAGAAAACGAGTATGTTCTCATTTGACGCATACGTCACTGTTTCAGATTATGGCAGAATGGGATAGCATCGTTATTAAATATATCGAGGAAATCTGGAAAGATCATCAGGGAGGTCAAACCAGAACTAATAAAAAGCAATTAATGGCTTTGCACTGAAAATGTATACACGGTACGTTGTGCCCTGCACATATTTGTGATCAAAATATGGACTTTCAAAAAAATTGGAATAAGTCTTCCTCTAAAAACTTCCAAAAGACAAAATTTGGACATGTTAAAAAATCGGACCATCATTGTATCTTAAGCATAGGATAGTTCGCCAAAAGTATTGTTAAACGTACGTGCATTTCTTATGGGTGTTCAACAAGAGGCAAGAATTTTAGCAGTTCATCGTTTGACGATTTCCCCTCATTGTTTATGGAAATAATATTTTTCAATTAAAATTGTGCATCAATCAGAAGCCTAATTGCGTTCATTTTCATAGATTAGAAGGCAACAATAGTGCAAAATTTGAATTACACATTCTACATACATAAGTATTGAGAATGCGTATATAACTATTTTGAACGCCTTTTCAGACTACGAGCTCTTTCACTTGATCTTGATGTCAAAGTTCACAAATCTTATTGCGCATAGTTGACTATTATGTCAAGCTATAAGGCTTGAAACCTGAACGGACTGTAAGCATAATGTAAGTACACATGTTCCATTTAGCTTACTGTAACTCATATATGACCAGATTGACTCTCAAATAAGTTGCTGCACATATTTTTGTCTGACTTGTGCTGCTCGGGATTATTACTTTCATCACATTTTAGAAAACCAAGAATGTTTAATCGTATAATCCCATGGGTAAGAAATTGTGACAAACTATATCCTATTTACAATTTTATTTGGGTCTTCTTTATCATCATTCAATAACCTTTGAAACTACAGATGCTCATTTTTGATGAAATTTATTCGTTCAACAATAATTCAAATCATGGCAGACAAATTAGCTCAAAAGTCTATTCACGGTAGCTTATGAGGAGCTAGTGATAGATAGAAGTGGGAGACTAACCAGGTGACTAAATATTTTGCACTGCTCTGGTTAAAGCAGAACTCGTCATCTCTTAACTCACATTCTATTTTGTTTCTAAAAAGTTGACGAAGAATGGTTTAGACCGATGTCCGATTATTCCTACAAACGTTATTGGTAAAAAGCAGAGGCCTACACTATCAATATCAATCAAGTCACCGTTGGAATTTCAAGGTTTTAAGGTTTTTGGAATTAGATTTTAACAAGAGTTATGAATAATATTATTTTCAAAATTCAAGATAAATGAACGTTATTGGAAGAAGTCCACTCAATGTCCATGAAGATTGAACTTACTTATATCGATTCATACCCACATTTATTGTAGGATGTCCTCAGTTATGGGGTTGAGGAGTATCCGATACGATTTGTGTTATATTGAAGCTGCTAAACGAAAGCTTGACAGAAAAATGGGAAAAAAATTATTGACGTTTGGTGCGATTTTTGCAGAATCCAGGCCATCGTGATCAAAAAATGAGTGAATTTTAAAAGCGCAGTTTAAGTTTGAAAAATTAGTTTTTTGCTATAATTTTTAAGATTTTGGTTCTAGATCATTGCCTATAAGAAACAATTGAACAGTACCGCATGCAACTGGTTGCAATAAATCGGTTAAGGCTAAATGATCATAAAATAAGTAAGTTTTTAGTTATGGATAAATGCCTTAAAACCGAGTTTTTTTAAATGCATTCTTTGAATAAAAAATATGTTGGAGATTTTGCGTCGAATGCAATTTGTTGCAACAAAACGGTTGAAGATAAGTGCCTGAAAAACTTTTCACTCGATTTTGTCCAGTGGAAATATATTTTAACCATAACGTCTGAGCCCATAGTCCGGCCAATTTTTAGTAGGAAACAATGAGACATGGAAATTGTGCACTACTCCATTTAAATCGACTCGAGTCAAGTACGAGACACTGAAGACGGCCTTACAGTTGAGGTCGAAATCAAGGATGTTATCGATCATTTAGGAATTCGCGTTCGATCATTTAGTAGTTTGTCAATAACTCATTACAGAAGCTGAATTTCAAAATGTGTTGTATGGTGGTCTTCTAGTGCGAATGTTTTCTACAGCTCTGCCTAATGAATTAGTGACCGAAGAATGAGTGAGATTTTTGCAAACGCAAGCACACACGCGCATACACAGACATCACCTGAATTCGTCGAGCTAAGTCGGCTGGTCTTCGGGCCTTCTATAAAAAAAGTTCGTTTTTGTAGCGAACATAAGGCCTATACGTAAAATGAAAATAATCTTTTTTGTCTTTATTAGGGAAACTTTCAGCCCAAGGCTGGCTCGTCTCCGAAGAAATCTTATTTTTAGTTGAATTTCGAACAAATAGTCAATCAGAAGCCTAAATGCATTCATTTTTGATAGAATGGAAACCAAGAATTATAGTACATACCATACAAATTACATATGTTCCAAAATCTGAACAAAATTCACAGTATCTTCCAAAATATTGAGAATAGAATTAACACTATGTTAAGGGGTAGGGTCGTTTGGACGAAATCCATTCGGTGGAAAGCCATTTGGCCGAAGACACTGAAGACGGCCTTACAGTTGAGGTCGCAAGGATGTTATCGATCATTTAGGAATTCGCGTTCGATCATTTAGTAGTTTGTCAATAACTCATTACAGAAGCTGAATTTCAAAATGTGTTGTATGGTGGTCTTCTAGTGCGAATGTTTTCTACAGCTCTGCCTAATGGTTCGTTGTTAGAATTCAACTAATAACGGAGTTATAGCGCTAGTTACAGTAACTTAAACTAAATGATTGGAATTTTGTTATCATTTAGTCTAAGTTACTGAAACTATAGTTATAACTCCGTTACTAGTGGAATTCAAACAACGAACCATGAAGCAGAGTTGCAGAAAAACCTTCGCACTAGAAGTCCACCATACAACACATTTTGAAATTCAGCTTCTAGAATGAGTTATTGACAAACTACTAAATGATCGAACGCGAATTACTAAATGATCGATAACATCCCTGCGAAATATGTATCTGTAAAGATTACAACGTGGTGGAATTAAATGGAATAGTACCAAACTCGTTGTCTGACGAATGAGACAGGATTACCTGTCGGATGCAACTTTTTTTGTGCAAATCGGCAACAGATCAGTACCGAAAAAATGGGTCAGAATTTCTAACGTATTTTTCGTGTAAAAGAATGTATTTTTCCATAATTTCGGAGCTCATAGTCCGATCTGCTCAATTTTCCAGAGAAAATAATGGGACAAGATTCCGCGGCGAATGTAACTTGTGGTGAACAAATCGGTTAAGAATAAGTGATCGGAAAACGATTAAGTTTTTGCACGAACTTTGCTTATGAAAAATTATATTTTGGCCATAACTTTTGAGCCCATAGTGCGATCGGGCCGATTTTTGAGGAAGTAATGTGACAGGATTTCCCGTCGAATGCAATTTATTGCAAGTAAATCAAAGAATTAGTGACCGAAGAATGAGTGAGATTTTTGCAAACGCAAGCACACACGCACATACACAGACATCACCTGAATTCGTCGAGCTAAGTCGGCTGGTCTTCGGGCCTTCTATAAAAAAAAATTTGTTTTTGTAGCGAACATAAGGCCTATACGTTAAATGAAAATAATCTTTTTTTGTCTTTATTAGGGAAACTTTCAGCCCAAGGCTGGCTCGTCTCCGAAGAAATCTTATTTTTAGTTGAATTTCGAACAAATAGTCAATCAGAAGCCTAAATGCATTCATTTTTGATAGAATGGAAACCAAGAATTATAGTACATACCATACAAATTACATATGTTCCAAAATCTGAACAAAATTCACAGTATCTTCCAAAATATTGAGAATAGAACTAACACTATGTTAAGGGGTAGGGTCGTTTGGACGAAATCCATTCGGTGGAAAGCCATTTGGCCGAATGTCATTAGGCGAAATAAATAGGTCTAAGCCCATCTGGCCAAAAGTCATTTGGCCGAACGGGTCATACGACCGAATAGGTAATTTGGCAGAATAAGTCATTTGCCCGAATAGGTCATTTGGGCGAATTAGTTTTTTGTCCGAATAGGCCCTTTGGCCGCCCTAGTAACATTTTTAGTTTTATAGCGGTCTTTAAAGCCATGATTTGTTCTACATGACTCCTATAAAACCAGAATGTTACTGGGGCGAATAAGTAATTTGGCCGAATAGGTCATTTGGCCGGACAAGGCATTTGGCCGAATGTGTTATTTGGCCAAATAGGTTATTTGGCGCCTCTCTTCTTATTTCTCAATCATCATTTCTCACTACTCTCTACAAAAGTGGGAAATAAGAAGTTAGAAATGATGAATGAGAAGAGAAGCGTTTCCTTTTTCATAGAGGAAATTGAGAAATGAGAAAAGAGACGTCTCACTTCTAACTTCTCACTAATAATTTCATTCTTCTCACTGTGATAATTGAGTAGTTCGAACCAAGAAGTGAGACGTCTGTTTTCTCACTTCGCAATTATCATTTCTCACTTTTCACTGTGAAAAGTGAGAAGTGAGTAATAAGACATCTTACTTCTCACTGTAAAAAAATAGTAGTGCGAAATAAGAAGTGAGACGTGACACTACTCACTTCTCACTTTTCACAGTGAGAAGTGAGAAATAAGCAGTGCGCAGTCAGACATCTTTTTTCTCATTTCGCACTAATCATTTCTCACTTCTCACTGTGAAAAGTTAGAAGTGCGAAGTGAGATGTTTCATTACTTATTTCGCACTTCTCACTTTTCACAGTGAGGAGTGAGAAGTGAGCCGTCACACTTCTCACTAATCATTTCTCACTTGTCACTGTGAAAAATGGAAAGAGTGAAATAAAAAGGAAGTCAAATGACCTATTTGGCCAAATAACATATTTGGCCGAATGACTTGTTCGGCCAAATGACCTGTTCGGCCAAATTACCTATTCGGCGAAATGACCTATTCGGCTAGATTGGTTTCGGCCTAATGGTTTGTTCAGCCTAGTGCCATTCGGCCAAATGGTTTTCGGCCGAATGGGGTTCGGCCAAACGCCATTTTGAGATCCTTTTCCGACTACAAGTTTTATCAGGATGAAGCTATGATGGAGCATCCTGCCCAAGTTGTCGTTTAACATTCTATCAAGTTACAAATCTCGTAATCTATAAAGACTATGAGCATTATTATTACTTTCATCATTTTGTTAAAACCCAAGACTTTTTAAACTACACCCTATTTAAATTATTATTTGAGTCTTCTTTACCATCATCGGATAATAGTAAAAGTGTGGAAAATTGGATTACCTGAAAACTTTCTCTTAAAGCAACAAATGTTCATCATATTGATAATATTCACATTTCAAAAAAGTGGGGATATTTCGTTACTGGAAAACACAACTATTTGACTCCGCCCCCAAGAAATTTGGTGACAGTACAACTTGCCCACAGACGGTCCGACTTTACTCCAACCGAACCAAATCTACTGGGGCGGAGTAAAAGTACGACATGTCGGAGCGTGTATGTCCTTAGGGAAGAACGCACCACGCGTCGGAGAATCAGAATTCTGGTATGAACAGTGCGTGGAGACGCGTGGTACATTGTATGTATTTTTCGATCTTTCTGAGTCGCAAATTGGCATTAGCTTTACCACTCCAAGTCCCAAGTCTTTACTAGTCAAGTCCCATCCACAGCGCACATGGTGATGAGACACTGGGAAATGAAATCGGCACCACCACCGAAGACGCCGCGTCACGCCCTGAATGCGGTTGATGGGATTCATCTCGGTACTCGTTCACGGTGGTGGTCGTCTAGTTTGTCCGATGCGAGAGCGAGCTTTCGTTGTTGAAGAAATGGGGTCAACAAATGTACACGTACAAAATCTCCTCCCTGGAACTGAGGCTTGTCGAAGTGGAGTTGTGTGGATGATATTTTATATTTTCTAATGATGATTTTAGGGAATTGGAATTGTTTTTTTTTTCGTGATACTTGCATAATTTAGTATCTAACAAAGTGGCACTCATAGAAACAGTTTATATTTCTTATTATTTTCCCAAGCTCGGCATTTCTAGTGGTAAATAGTAGAATTAAATCGTTCATCATTCATAGTGATTGCATTCAACTTAAGAATGATAAATTTGATAAAAAAAAGTTTTTAAGTCCAGAGATGGAGTTTGCATAAATTTTCATCTTAGGAATAAAAATTGGGTTGAAATTTTAACTACGACTGTTCTTATTATTGTGTATTGATTAATTTGCTTCTACCCTTACCTGTGCAATATTTTTTTATCTCTTTCAATTACGCAAACAGCCTTTTGATAGCATGAAAAGACATCACCATTGGCAAAGTGGATTCAAGATTTTTTTTTTACAATGAAACACTGTTTCATTTTTAGATGTTCTAATTGACGGTCTTCATATGATTCTGCTCTATGCGTTTTCTGTACTCTCTGTTGAATGGAATTTTAACTTGATGCTTCTTCATGTATCCTTATCTTTAAACGTGCGATAGTCTCATTGGCCTCTAGTCCGCAACAAAAGAAACTTTCCAAAATGTTTTAAAATAGTAACCCTATTCGAGGTCGTAGCATTGCATCATGTAATCTTTGACATAAACAATATAAATAACTAATAAATACATGTGCAGTGGCCTTTTCTGAATCAGCGGTCAATTCAAAATTTCACAACCATCCCAAATCTCAGAGTAATACTTCCATCGATAACGATCCTCGTGTCACTGCTGCATAATGCATTAAGATGCGATTGACCTTACCAAGTCAATGTCGGCGCTCACATCCGATTCGAGATTCGTGGTGCAAGTTGAAGGTCTCGTCTCGTCAACGGATGAAACTCAACCCATTAGTATCGAACCGAACCAGCATAACTGCATTTTAAATGGATACACTCCGTCGTGCGTCGGTGGCGTTTTGGTTGAGCGAGCATCGTACATAAATTTAAACACCGATGCTTCCAACGGCACACGAACGGGGTGCGGACGAGACTCGGAGAACCATCTTCTCTATTTCCCAACAACACCTTCGAATAAGCGAGAGCTGTGCCTGCGCGATCCGCTAGGTAGGTAGGTGCGGCTGAGTGGCGGCAGTCGGTGGTCAGCCGGACGACTTCGGCCTACCTTTCTGGTAGAAACCGTCTGGGGAAGGACCGTGGGTACATGAATAGTTTGTTCATTCGATTGACTGGCTCCGGTGCACCGGTTGTAGACGCAGTACCGCAAATAGATGGATGGTTCAGGATACTACAAAATTCGATCTCTTGAAGGTCTCTTCTTTTTCAAGGCATTCTGCAAGCTTATTGCTGATGGTAATTAGCCTAAAGCCAAATCTAAATTTAGTATTATAGATGCTCTACTTATTAATTAAGAACTTCGCTGCCAACCAAATTCATGATTTTTTATTTCGCGGCAAGTATAGGGGCTCCGAGAATTTGAGAAAATTTCAACATCGACTTCGGCAACTGATTTAAATATGTTTATGATTTGAATAATCTCTAATCTGCTAGGGACCTTTTCTGAAGACTAAAGAGCCACGCACAATAGCTACGTTTGTGTACATTGTGGCAGTTTTTGCAACTGTCAAAACGCATACGCAAACGTATCTAATGTGCGGGGTTGTCAATAATGAAATTACTTCGCACTTCGAGGGGTTATTACGGAAATCGTACTGGTCTTTGACAAGTGAAAACATATTTTATTTATACGGGCTTTATGGACAAGCCTCCCGGAATCCAAAACAAAATTCGTTTTGTCCCTTAAATTAATTTTTCAATCAGTTTATCAGCAAACGCCAAGTGCTTTGACTACATCATGTAGATTACAGTTTAAGGTTAAAAGTCACTCAACGAATAAAACAATGGTGCATTTCGCGCCACCTTTCCAACAAACTCCAATGACCGACGATCATGGCGACCATGTGCGTCTCACAGTCTATACTGTGCCGTTTGTTGGCGGTTTTTCTCCGCACTGAATCGTCTTCTTCTTATGAGCAGCAGAGGAACTCTGACGTTGGCTGGGGAGGTGAAGCCATACACATTTTGCCGTTATAGTCGTATTTCACAGCCGCAGAGTCGTCGCTGGTCATGATCATGACCACCGTTGTTGGTTGCATTGCCGCCGCCTTCGGTGATCATTCACGGTCAGAAAAATATCGAACATGATCTTTTCGCTGTTTTATTTCCATGCGGCTCGGATGATGTGGGGGCTTGGTTGGGCGATAAAGATGATAACGTGGTTTGGGCGCGGAAGGTTTGAAAAAAAAAATGGAATGCTTGAAAAGGTGAGCGGTGAAATAGGTCGAAGGGTGTCAATTTCCGAACGGACACTAATGGACATGGGTCTGAATAAATGAGACGATTGACCTTTTAATTTGGTATTCAGATTCTATCGATGACTGCTTATTGAATTTTATTGATTCTCGTTGTGGTCATGACTTGATGCTTCATTGTTTTTTGAAGACTTGTGATGAACGGAGAGCATTATACAAATGTGATGATTTGATGGGTTTGGACGATGATAAATTTACAACGGTTTGAGAAGGTTGCTAATAGTTCAAATAGATTTATGTCATCTATTAAAGAGCCAAAAGGTTAAGTTCTCGTTGGCAAGTAAGGGTGCTATGGAATTATTCTTAAAAATATCAAAATAGAAAACAGTGACCTCCCTCACTTGTACATAACTTGCGACTGACATTTTGATTGATCATTATCTTCTTTCGATGAGGTCAATCTATATGTAGTTCACAAATTTCAAACTAAGAAGATCCATGAGACTCACGAACATGAGACCTTAAGTTTCTGAGGTTATGTGAATGTTATATAGTTACATTTAGTTTTCTATGTTATTCCCATTATTTTTAATAGTTGTGGTCACAATATTTCTTCAGCATTGTTTTTTTTTTTAATTTTACGGAATTAGAGCATAGCATAGTTTCGTTTCGATAAATTCCATAAGTTTTGCCAGTAAAATTAGCTTCTAGCGAAATGGAACGATTTTCCGCGGAATTTCAAAATATTTTTTAACCAATTCCAAACTTTATATAATAAAAAAAATCGTCGAAGTCGCTGATTAAAATCTTAAAGGCTGTATACAATACACGACATCGTAAAAATATTTTCCCGATAAGACACCGGTTCAAAGTCATTTTAACTATATTATAATGATAGCTTGTTGAAATTATGCAATTTGGTGCTGAAAAAAAGGTGAACGAGTCTGATTCAAATACGGTACCAGCACGGAATTTAGATCACTTGCCAAATAACGGACTAGGAGAATCCGTCCAGCCTTTAACAATTTTAAGCCAGTAGCAATTATATTACTACCAACAAATTATATGTTTTTCTGTTTATTAACAAGAGCTCTACTTGTATTGGCTACATTTGCTACCTAGTAACACTCTAGATGCATGTGACCCATAAAAATTTAAAATGTCAATTCAATAACAGTTTTTTTACGAGCGGATCGCAAGTTTCGAGTGGAGGAGGATTTTCAGTTGCAATTCGTTAAAAAAACGACAAAGATATATTATTCCATTGGTATCAATTATTTTGAATCTTCTGTGTTAGATTATGGCGTGATTGGCGTGAATAATGATTTACTTTTCTTGTATATTTGGTTTTTGGATTTTTGACAAAATTTCGTTTTTACCAAAAGTTTCCCTTTGGAAACAAAATGGCAAAAAAAAAATTCCGACTAGGATTCTTCACTAGAAAATGTAACATACCTTGTTTTGATTTGTATCACATAATTTTTTTCAATCTTTATTAGAATATAATAATTATAAAGTTCATCACGTAAAACCTAAACAACAACAAAAATAAATTAAAGATTTTTGTTTAGGTTTTCGAACATACATCCTATTCTCAAAGCACTCACGGGTACATTACAGTCAAAGCGATACTATTGTCCTGCATGATGCAATCGTTGTATTTAGCCTCAGCAATATTTTATCTAGTACTACAGACCCCATTCGATTTTGACAAAACGTTCGGAACATTTATATTGCCAAAATCGAGTGGTACTTCATGATACTGACGCTAGACACACTGTGACCCTTTTTAAGCGAGTTTTGAAATCTTATCGTTTACACTAAAAACAAATTTACGCGTTTTTTTTTTATTTTCGTCGGTTTCGGGGTCTAACCAATTTCTTTTACGAAAATTCTGATATGTAGGCGCTTATATTTAAAAAAAAAAACGCGATTTTTTCCCAATTTTTTTACCGTGGATTTAGGGGTCTAACCAATGTTGTTTACGAGGATTCCGATATTTACGTGGTTTATAAGCAATATCGAAATTTTAAAAAATGTGTGTTGCCAAAATCGGATGATTGTTGCCAAAAATGTAACCAAAACCAAATGTTGCCAAAATCGAATGGGGTCTGTATATGAATCATTTGTTTGAGAAACTGCATAAGTCCATTTTACACTATTTTGAGAAAACAACAAAAAACTGTTTTTTAACAAATTTGCACCGAATCTTTCGATTTCTTTGATACAGATCAATATTTTTTGGCAAAACTCAACACCCTGGGGCACTTTAAGTGCAAAACATGTAAGCAGTACTCCACAATTGCTCTTCAAAGTACGTGGACATATGTAGTTTCTCAAACAAACGAAAAAAATTTCATACATTCCTGAACAAAAAATTTTTTTTTCGTGTTTTTTGCCAGAATATGTATTTTTGGACGAGGATTCAGAATATATAAAAATTTCATTTTGGCCAAAAATGTTACATATGCAGTTTCTCAAACAAACGGTTCATATACAGGCCGGACTCGATTAACCAGAGGCTCGATTATCCGGGGCTTGATTAACCGGAGCAAATGGCTCGATTATATTCCGGAGTAATATTTTTACCCATCTTACAAAAATAGAAATATTATCTTTGTGTATCCGTAACGTATCCAACATGTGCAAGATACCTAGTAATGATAGTGACTACCTCGCTTTCCTAAGGGACTGATCACAAATTACATAACGCTTTAGGGAAAATAAGGAAGTCAGACCAAGCGTTACGATCCTACCAAAAAGAAAATAAACCTTCCGTAAGTTACGAGAGGGAGGGTGGGTTATTAAAATTATCATATTCAGCGGTACGGATTTTGTGAAAGAACCCTAAGGGAACGGAAATCAAGAACATTCATAATTGGCCATTTTATGAATTTCAATTCAAAGCATCAATATGTTTTTTAAGCTTTCATATGTACATTCTGAGTGCAGCATTGACATTGTGATTCATGCTACCAAATGGTTCTTCGGAGTATCCGGAATGGATTCATTCAGACATAATGTAACGCTACATTTGAAGATTGTGGACCTCCATCCTCCCCCTCGTAACGCTTTTTATATGGAAGGTTTAATTAGTTTGTATGAATCGTAAAGCACGGCCTGACTCCTCCCTCTCCTTCCAGCGTTACGTAATTTGTGAACAGCCTCAATATTTATATGAAAAAATAATTATTTCACCAACGGTGTATGGATTAAAACACCAGTTTTATATTCATAGTTACAACCCCTCTAAGTGTTACGTAATTTACGGATGTTCCCTAAACACAAGGCGCCATTTCAATACCAAATTTTCAAAACGACTTATTTGCTTTTGTAAACAAAGATTCAAACGACGATTTGTTGAAACTGAAAGCACTCCCACGCAAACCAACACCACGAACATATAGGTGAAGTCTTCAGCAACCTGTTAATGATGTTGGTTTGCGTGATTCGACAAATCGAAGTTTGAATTTTTTATCACAAAAGTAGATAAGTCGTTTTGAAAATTTGGTATTGAAATGGCGCTGAAAAATCCTTGTGTTTAGGGAACATCCGTAAATTACGTAACACTTACAGGGGGAGGGGGAATTTCCTGAAGTGTGACAATCCATACACATTTTTAGATTACTCACTTGATGGGCTACAGCTCTTCGATGAACCTACGCCGAATGGAGTATCCTTCTCCACTGGACTCGATCCTGGGCCAATCGCTTCCAGTCGCCCTGAACATTAAGCGCCCTCAGGTCCTCTTCAACTGCAAAAAGTCATCGTGTACGCGGCCTTCCACGAAGCCTGCGGCCTCTTCCGGGTTTTCTACTAAATATTATCTTCGCTTGACGTTCTTCCTGCATACGAACAATGTGACCAGCCCACCATAGTCTGCCGTGTTTTATAAGCTTAATAATATCCAGCCCTTTATACACCTGGTACAATTCGTGATTCATGCGACGCCGCCAGATACCGTTCTCCTGTTTACCGCCGAGTATTGTCCGCAGCACTTTACGCTCAAACACTCCGAAAGCTCTCCGATCAGCCTTCTTTATTGCCTATGTTTCATGGCCGTATAAAGCCACCGGAAGAATCAGAGTGGTATACAGCGCGAGTTTTGTTTTCGTTTGCAGACTACGGGACTTAAGCTGGTTACGAAGTCTGTAATAAGCCCTATTTGCAGCTGCAATACGCCTTTTCACCTTGCGGGTAACATCATTATCGCACGTCACTATCGTTCCAAGATACACAAATTCTTACACCACTTCAAATTTTTCACCATCCAGCACCATTTCGCTACCACCACCCCTAATGAACCCACGTTGATTGCCAGCGACCATGTACTTCGTTTTGCTGGTATTAATCGTGAGTCCAATCCTCGCTGTCTCCCTCTTAAAAAGAACAAAAGCCTCTTCCACGGCACGGCGATCAATCCCGATAATATCGGTATCGCCCGCAAATCCCAGGAGCATATGCGATCTTGTGATAATGGTACCGCTTCTTTGCACACCAGCTCTCCTAATCGCTCCCTCGAGCGCTATATTGAACGGTAGATTCGAGAGTGCATCACCCTGCTTTAATCCATCTAAGGTAACAAATGACGTCGATATTTCATCCTCAACCCTTACACTTGATTTCGATCCTTCCTACTTTATAAGAATCAGCCGTATCAGTTTCGCCGGAAAACCATGTTCTAGCATTATTTGCCATAATTCATTCCGTTTCACTGAATCGTACGCCGCCTTGAAATCAATAAACAGATGATGTGTCTGCAAGTTGTACTCCCGGAATTTATCAAGGATTTGTCTCAGGGTAAACATTTAATCCGTCGTTGATCGGCCCTCACGAAAACCTGCTTGGTATTCGCCGACGAAGGACTCTTCAAGCGGTCTCAATCTGTTGAACAGAATACGGGACATAATTTTGTACGCCGAATTAAGGAGGGCTATTCCTCGGTAACTGGCGCACTCCAGTCTGTGCCCTTTCTTAAAGAGAAGGCAAATGAGGCCGTCCAACCAGCTAGCAGGCATTTCCTCGTCTTCCCATATTTTCGACATAACATGGTACAGAACTTCATAAAGCTGCTCACTGCCATGTTTGAGAAGTTCAGCCGGGAGCTGGTCCTTCCCCGCAGCCTTATTATTTTTCAGCTCTTTAACAGCTTTTTTAACCTCATCTAGTGTAGGTGACTCCACAGCTTGTCCATCGTCGCTAATATTTATTCTGTTCACCGATGCACCGTCACTTCCACTATTCAACAAAGTCTCGAAGTGTTGCTTCCACCTGGCAGCCACTTCAGTTTTATCTGTCAGCAAATTCCCTTGTTGGTCGTTGCACATGACGGGAGATGATGCTGTCTTTCTCCGCACGCCATTGATAGTCTTATAAAACCTCGGCGTATCATTCTGCTCCATTCTCCCCTGCGCCTTACTAATTACTTGTTCTTTGTACTCTTTTTTCTTCCTGCGGTGGGTTCGTTTTTCGGCTGCTCTTGCTTCCTTGTACCGATCTCTATTCGATCGGGTACCCGACACCAACATCCGGCTTCTGGCAACGTTCTTCTCGTCTGTCACTCTCTGACACTCCACATCGAACTAACCCGTCCTGGGTCGCCTCTGTGCAGTGCCTACCACTTCTCGTGCTGTTGTGCTCACCGCTCCATGGATCGACTCCCATAGAACATTGATGTTATCGCTAACGTTGATTGCACTTATCCGTTCGTCGAGCTTCTGGCGGTATTCAGTCGAGACTCTTTCCGCCGACAATAGCTGGATATTGTAACGCATCGTTCGCTGTGATCTTTCGTTCGATACAGTTAACAAGCGTGATCGAATTTTACTGACAACGAGGTAGTGATCAGAGTCAATGTTCGGACCTCTGAATGTCCGCACATCGATAACATCCGAGAAATGGCGCCCATCCACCAGAACATGGTCTATCTGGTTGCAAGTTTCACCATTTGGGTGTCTCCAGGTGTGCTTTCGGATGTTCTTTCGTGCAAAGTAGGTGCTACTGATGGCCATCCCTCTGGCAGCAGCAAAATTTACTAGCCGTAGTCCGTTGTCATTGGTAGCGGAGTGAAGGCTCTCCCTACCGTTTATGGGACGGAAAAAGGCCTCTCTACCTACCTGAGCGTTGGCGTCTCCGATAACAATTTTCACGTCATGCTTTGGGCACTCTCCATAGGCTTTATCAAGACATTCATAAAACGTGTCCTTCATGTCGTCGGATTTATCGTTTGTCGGTGCGTAAACGTTGATTAGGCTGTAATTGAAGAATTTGCCCCGTATCCTCAACACACAGATTCGTTCGCTAATGGGTTTCCACCGCATCACTCGCTTCATCTGCTTGCCCATCACTACGAAACCAACTCCATGCTCTGTTTTTCACCGCCGCTGTGATAGATGTTATACTTGAATGCAGTGTTGGTCGTGGGGTCCACGGCTCGGAATTCACGTTCTCCGGATCTAGGCCATCGGACTTCTTGAATAGCAGCCACGTTCACTCCAACCTTCTGCAGTTCACGAGACGGAAGCCTCACTCGTCCAGGTTCATTTAGGGTCCTGACATTCCAGGTACCGAGTTTCCAATCATAGTCCTTATTTCGTTGCCGGGTCGGTTGAAAAAATTAACGTTCTCTTTTTCTTCTATCTCCATTTTTCGTGGCATTTGAGAGGCTTCAGTAAGCTACCTTACCGGGGTCGCGTTACCTACATCGCGATGATGGGGCTGCCACCTTAGGTATAGCTGACGCGATACAGCATCTCGTTAATCAGCCGCTGGGTACCAGGCAGACGCTGTTTGAGCCGCACCTCCTGGTGAACAGACGCTCGAGGCGTACCTTCTCACTCTAGCTGATGTCAGAAGGACAACAGTGCCCAGGCTGCACTACCAGCTAAGTACACAACGCTTAGCTGGCGGTCTTTTGTCATCGGACGACCCGTGGAAGCGTGAGATAGGGACTTGTGGGGACCAGAGCTCTGTTGGGCGCTCCTTCCTTGATGTCAACCCACCATTTTGCAGCCCAATTTTTAGATACCTCATACAAAAAGTGTGACATAGGGGGGAGGGGAGATTGAAAATGGCCATTTTTGCGTTACGTAATTAATGGATCTTCCCTAATGATGAAATGAATATTTTCATTTTCAAAAGAATCACTCGGTGGCCAAGGTGATCCATACATAATGTTCTGCTCAGAATATCGGGTAATAACCTGGTGAAAATGGTTACCGATAGGGATCCGCAGGGGACAAGAAGGCGAGGTGCGCAAAGAGTAAGGTGGATCGATTTGTGGTCCCTCCGTGGACTACAAAGTTGGCGACGTGCAACTACAGACCGAGCTGAATGTAGATAAATTTTATGTATTGCAGAGGCCTTAGTGTGAATAAATCAAATAAAATAAATTCCGATGCTAGAATGTCAAATGGTGCTATGCGATGAAATTCATTATTTTTTGTTTTATTTCATCAATGTTCCGGAATTTTTGCAAGGCCACCACATGTATAAGGACGACACGGTGGTTAGTAGTGTGCGCCGTCGCCGCCGACAGTTTATGGCAATCCCGTTGAAATTCCAGAAGATTTCTCGTGAAAAAAGCTATTTTTCTTGAAAATTCCATACAATTTTTTGTTGAAAAATCGAAAAAGCTTTTCGTAAAACAACGAACTTTCATTGGAAATTCTGAAGAATTTTCTACGATATCTCAAAAATATTACCGTTGAAATTCTGAGTAAATTTCCTTAAAATTTGGAAGATCTTTCTGTATAGAGTTTAAAAGAAAGGAAAACAGGATCACCGTCTCTGACCAGAGGTCGCACAGACTGAATACTTAACACTTAACATTAGACAACGGACAGGGCATTCACACAGCACCCAATGAACCAGTGGAGCGTTCTCCGCTTCACGAAATGTTATCTCCTTACTAGGGCGAAATAGACATATCGATTAGTCAAAAAAGGCCTAGGTAGTCGTTTGGCATAAAAGGGCCATTTTGCCGAAATGAACATATGGCCGAAAGTGTTGTTTGCCGGGGCTGTCGAAAAAAATCGTTTGACCAAAAATGCTGCTTAGCCGGACGAGGTGAAATAAGGTCGAAAACTGTTTGGCCAAAAATATCATTTGGCTGAAAGCGACGTACGGGTGAAAATTATACGGCCGAATCGATAATTTGGCCGAAAAAGACGTTTTCTCCGACAGCTCATTTGTTCAAAAATGGTGTTTGGCCGATCGAATCGACGTTTTTAGCCATATAATCCGATAAGCCGAATAACATATTCGGCCAAATTTCTCATCCTGCTAAACTACCATTTCGGTCAAATGGAATTTTCGACGACAAGGCCTATTCGACCATACGACCTGTTAGAGCAGCGGTTCTCAACCTGGGGTACATGTACCCCTGGGGGTACCTTCGCTGGTCCTAGGGGGTACTTCGGACAAAAATGCGTAATGGCGGACGTATTACAATTGCGTCATTCTGGCTACGTGCTCGGTCTACTGCAGTCTTCCGATATTCCGGGGTGAACGATGGATGGTTCCCCCAACAGCTGATGCAACTCGTGGTTCATTCGCCTTCTCCACAATCTGCGCCCCAGCTAATGAGCGTTTTGTAGATAGCCAGTTTGGTAGGGCGGCGAAGTCTATTCGATCGGAGCGCTTTGCTTCTCGGAAGGATTCACCCAGACAGCTTGAAGGCCTCCTTTCAAGATTTTCAGAAGCCTTCTTTCGAGAGGCTTGGAAGCAGAGTGTAAAATAATCGAAAATTTTTAGTGAAGACCATTTTTCTTCATTTGTCAGTTCACTTCCGACACATTCATAGTCGGCTCTGAACAGTCAATATTCAGTTGAATATTAGTCATTGTATATTTATGCACATTTTACAAATTGATAAATTATCTGAAATCTGAACACGTTTCAAATGAGTAAAGTGATTTATCACACAGGACTGAATCCGATTTTCATCCGCGAGGCACTTTCAGTGGTAAACATCAACATAAACAATGCAAATTATGTTTTATTCTGCACATAGTAAACACATTCAGTGACAGTCGAATGAATGAGTTCGTGGAGTAGTCGTCTGACTATGTCATTCTATGTTTTGAATATTCATGCGATGTTTGTCAAAATTCGGACCGAAGTTGCTTCATGAAGATGAATATTTTAAGCTCTGCTTGGAAGCATCCTTTCGAGATGCTATAAAATCTCCTTTCAAGAGGCCTGCAAGCCTTCTTTCAAGAGACTCGTAAGCCTCGCTTTGAGATACCAGGAATCCTCTTTTCAATAGGCTCGGAAGGCTTTTAAGAAGGTCGGATGCCTTCTTTCAAATAGCTCGGAAGACTCCTTTCAAGAGGCTTGAAAGGTTCTTTGCGAAAGGCTTGGATAACTACCTACAAGATGCTGGAAGCCTTGTTTCAAGATCCCCGGAAGTCTACTTTCAAGAGGCTCGAAAGTCGCCTTTTAAAAGAGCCGGAAGACTTCTTTCAAAAAGCTGGGATGGCTCCTTTCAAGAGGCTCGGAAGCCTCCTTTCGAGAGGCCTGGAAGCCTCGCTTTAAGAGACTCAGAATCCTCAAAAGGCTCAAAAGCCTCCCTTCAAGAATGTCGGAAGCCTTCTTTCAAAAAGCTCAGAAGACTCCTTTCAAGAAACTCGAAAAGTTCTTTTCAAAAGGCTTCGAAAACTCCTTTTAAGAGACTCGGAAGCCTCTTTACAATAGGCTCACAAGCTTCTGTCCAGTAGGCTCGGAAGCCTCCTTTCAAGAGGCCTGATAGCCGTCTTCCAAGAATCCCGGAAGCCTGCTTTCAAGAGGCTGAGAAGTTTCTTTTCAACAAGCAGCGAAGCCTCTTTTCAAGAGGCCAAAAGCCATGTTTTAAGACGCTTTCAAGAGGCTCGGAAGCCACCTTTTAAAAGGGTCGGAAGCCTTCTTTTAAAAAATTCGAATGGCTCCTTTCAAAAGGCTTGTAAGTCTCCTTTTAACAAACTCGGAAGCCTCCTTTTAACAGGCTCGGAAGCCTATTTTCAATAGGATCGCAAGCCAATTTTCAAGAGGGTCGGAAGCTTATTTTCAATAGGCTCGAAAGCCTACTTTCAAGTGGCTTGAAAGCCTCCTTTCAAGAGGCTCGTCTTCCAAGAAGCCCGCAATCCTGCTTTCAAAAGGCTGAGAAGCTTCTTTTCAACAGGCAGGAAGCCTCTTTTCACGAGGCCGGAAGCCTTGTTTTAAGACGCTCGGAAATCTACTTTCAAGAGGCTTGGAAGCCGCCTTTTAAAAGGGTCAGAAGCTTTCTTTCAAAAAGTTCGGATGGCTCCTTTCAAGAGGCTCGGGGAGCTCCTTTCAAAAGGCTTGTAAGCCTCTTTTTAACAAGCTCGGAAGCCTCCTTTTAACAGGCTCGGAAGCCTATTTTCAATAGGATCGCAAGCCTATTTTCAAGAGGCTCGGATGCTTATTTTCAATAGGCTCAAAAGCCTACTTTCAAGTAGCTTGAAAGCCTCCTTTCTAGAGGTTCGTCCGGAAGCTTGGAAGCCTGCTTTCAAGAGGCTGGGAAGCTTCTTTTCAACAGGCTGGGAAGCCTCTTTTTAAGAGGCCGGAAGCCTTGTTTTAAGGCGCCCGGAAGTCTACTTTCAAGAGGCTTGGAAGCCGCCTTTTAAAAGGGTGGGAAGCCTTCTTTCAAAAAGCTCGGAAGCCTCCTTTCAAGAGGCTTGTAAGCCTCCTTTTAACAGGCTCGGAAGCCTGTTTTCAAGAGGCTCGCAAGCCTATTTTCAAGAGGCTCGCAAGCCTATTTCAAAGAGGCTCGGAATCTGATTTTCAAGATGTTCGAAAGCCTAACGTCAAGTGGCTCGGAAGCCTCCTTTCAAAAGGCTCAGAAGCCTCTCTCCAATAGGCTTTGAAGCATACTTTGAAGAGGCTCAGAAGCGTCCTTTCGAGATGCAAAGGAAGCCTCCTTTTAAGTGGCTCTAAAGCCGCTATGCAAGAGGTTCGAAAGCTATGCAGGAGACTCAGAAGCCTTTCATCAAGCTGCGGAAGCCTACTTTTAAGAGATTCAAGGGTATCGGAGGTGAACTAGCCTTGGGCTAAAAACCTCTTTAATAAAGATTATAATAATAATAATAATAATAATAAGATTCAAGGGCTTGGAATTGTCCTTTCAAGAGACCTGGAAGCTTTCTTTCAGGAGGGGGTACCTCAATTAATGCAATAGTTTGAAGGGGTACTTCTCAAGAAAAAGGTTGAGAACCGCTGTGTTAGAGCAAATGGCTTTTTAGCCAAATGACTAGTTATGTCGTACCGTCAAACCGTTTTCCACATAATAATCGTATCGAACAAATGGAATTCGGCTAGATAGCTTTCGGCTTAACGTATTATTCGGTCAAATGATTTTCCACCGAATAATTTTTAACCAAACAACCCTTCGTCTTTTAGAAAATTTCTCGTAGAATTTCCGAAGAATTACTAATGGACAACATACAAAATTTCATGTAGAAATCCAAAAAAAACAGTTGAAATTCCGTTGTGAGTTTTTGTGAAACTTAAAAAAAATCACAAAGAAATTCTGTTTAGTGGAAACTCCGGAAAATTCTCGAAGAAAAAAAAATCGAAGCATGCATGCCCGGTGGTATATGCAAACTTCTAAACAATTTCCCGCGTAAATTTAAAAAAAATCCGGTTAAAACTTTAGAGCATTTTCTGTCGAAAATTCGATAAACTTGGAAGACTCTCCTGGGACAGTTTATTAGATTTTTTCGACGAAATAAATAAATTCTCCCGTTAATGCCTTAAAAATATCCTAAAAAAAACTTCACGTTACGAACGTAATACATAAATCGCCAAGCCTTCGCCGACCAAAATTATGACAAACGCCGCCGCCGACGATTTTCGGATCGACGCTGACCTCTAACGGTAGTCAGAACTCATGAACAGACCAACGGGATATTTTATTAGATTTTATATAACTAGAATAAAAATTATTTGAGCAAAAATTGAATTTTCAACGACAACAAAAAGTGGCTCGATTATCCGGAGGGTTCGATTATCCGGAGTGATTTTTTTTTAACACTCCGGATAATCGAGTCCGCTGTAAGAATATTTTCCTATTCATTAAGCACACAAAAAGTTTTTAGAAAATTAAATTGAGGAACAAAGGTTGAAAGTTTTCAAAAGTTTATTCTTTTAATGTTTTCTTTTTCCGCATATAGGTACACATACATTGAGTCATGAATATAGAATATATCTGTCAATAGGCTTTCCAAACCACTTATCTGTTCAAGGATATAATACGCCTTGGACAAAACGCCCGAATGGTGGTGTAAAATGACTCAATTGCATGTAAAATAATGGTGAACGCATTATTCTCTTAATGGATTGAACTACAATCTTACGGGTGAGGTGGAAAAATTGCAAATCGTTTAATTTGAGTGACTTGAAGAGATTTTGCTCATTTTTTTTTTCCAATGGAGCTCAATAATTGCTAACTAATTATGAATTGTAATGGTGATATTCGTTCATAAATGTCCTAGAACAGATTATGTGAGTGATTTTGTTAGTGAGGCCATTTTGCACCGGAGATGCATTATGCACTGTTCTACGACTTAGTGAACTAATATCTTCACTGTTTCCGGTAATAAAAAGTTTATTACAAATGATTTTTTTTAAATAGGTTTCTACTGGAAGTTTTGATGATTAAAGGTACAAATTGATGAGAGCATTCGCATGCTGAACATTCCGGTAAATACAAATGTATTCAATAATACCCTTTAGAGCATTTATTGATTGATTAAATTGAAAATAATTGATTTCATTCAATTTAATTGTGAACACAGTTGATTCAAAAGTAAAAGATTGCCAATGTCGTTCCTGTTCGCGTGACTAACATCTAGGTTACTTCGAGCTGGCAGCCAATGTACCGGTACTTCAAGTGTCAAACCGATGTTGTTGATGAAATCAAACATGCACTACAGCATTATGCATAAATACCTTCCCAACAAACATTGGAAGCTGATAGAAGCTGATAGAGCGCTTACCCGAGTAGACGAAAATAGCTCAATAATATCAAATGATGATAAGATATCAAAATGAGATATGGACCTGATTGATATAAGAGATAATAGATCAGACAACAATATCAATATTTTGCACTAGAATATCATGAGGAGATCAAGTTATGCTTTTTGTAAGAAGTGATTAATATCATGTGCCATTAGTTTGTTCTTATCCATAGCATATCTTGATATTGAAATGATAGTTCGGTGCAAATTTTTTGATATTGTTGCCTGTTCTTTGTATATCTTATATCAATCAAGTCCATATCAAGGTTTGTTATTCTGTTCGTGGCTTTTGCCCAGGTATTTATCCTAAAACAGTCTTCTTCAGCTATAAAATTAGCTTATTCAGCTTAAATGGTTTAACGGGTTGCGTTGCTCGAGTTTGCTGTTAAGCTTGCAACACCGTATTTTAGATCAATTTGTATGCTATCGTATTGAGTTTACTCACAACTCGAGTTTTAAAAAAAATCCAGTAATTCCTACAGAAACTCTTTTGGAAATAATTTTAGGAACTTCTTGGGATACCATTGGAAATTCCATCCCTTGGACATTTCACCAGTAGGTAATTCCTTCGAAATTTCCTCTAATAAGTGTTCCAACAGTTTTCTGACAAAAAGTTTCCTTAGGGATTTCCGAACAATTCCTATCGGAATTTCCGAAGAAACTCCCGAAGGAATGTTTGACATTCTTAAATTTCTTCAAAAAAATATTTCTTAAGAAAATCCTTCGGAAATTACTTCGGAAATAAAACCGAAAATTTATCAAAAATCAAAGAAGAAATACTAAGAAATTTTGGAAATTTTTTTTTCTGAAGTTCCTGTACGATTTTTTTTAGGAATTTCTTGAGAAAATCTTTTACAAATTCTTTGATATTTCTGTGAAATTCGTTTGAATACTTCTTCGGGAAATACTTCGGAAATTCTTTCGGAAATTTCTTCAGGAATACCTAATTTCTATGGAAATTCCTTTGAGTTTTTTGTTCGGAAAATTGATTTAGGAATTTCTTTGGGTTATGTTTTAGAATATCCTTTCGTAATTCTTTTGGAGACTCTTCCAGAAATTCAGGGATAACTTTTAAAATTACGTCAACAATTCCTTTTGACATTCGTCCAAATATTCCTTCGGAATATTAGCATAGCATAGGATAGTTACGGTGTACTTCGTAGATTGGACACTAGTGATACTCATGTTTTTCTGCTATCAGAAATCAAGGTGGGTGTGGTCCTTGATTTCAATCTAGGATAAAAATCACAAAAGCATGAGGATTACTACTCCTGGCCACGCCTATCTTCACCGTAACTTGGGAGGGGAAGGAAGTGTGGGTTTAGTACTTACTTAACGAGAGGCCCCGACTCAGCGGCACCCTCATAAGTACCACGGAGTTGGATATTGGGGAAAGTATTCATTGGGTCAGGACTTGCCTATAGCTGACAATGTGACCGTGGTAGATCTTACACCGTAACACACCACGCACACGCACACCACGGAATATTCTTTAAAAAGATCTTCATCTGGGTTTGAATCCAAAAGAGAATTAAAAAGTCTCTCACTTATCGGCTCTGTATACATGTACGATATGTAGCATACCACGAGAAACTTACTTTTTTCGCAAGCTGTCATGATAAAGAACTGATTCGGGAGGTTATACCCCATGATAAATTTCTTTTAAAAAGCTCCAAACGCGGGTAGCACTGGTTCTGATGATGCATTTCAACTTGTTCTACACAGCTTTGCGACCCGCAACCCAAAATGAACGAAAACAGAGTGAAAATCATCACTTCTGTATGGGGGCTGCCTATACGGTTCTGTTTTACGGTTTGAAGTTTGATAAATTTGTTATCATGGCTTATTATGATTCGGAAAAGTTTTTGCCTTTCTTTTATCGTTGTTCGTTATCTATTGAGATCGTTTTCTGCAAACCCTGGTCTTCATAAATTTATCCGGAAATTCCTTATAAACTTTTCCAGGAAATCCTTTGGAACTTCATTGTTGCGGCGTATGAAGGCACTGAATTTTTAGAGCAAATCAAACACTTGTTGTTTTGTGGATCAGTTTGTCTCAAAACTTTTCCGCTTTCCGTTGGACAGGGTGTGAAAATATTTCAGCAAGGTTTTTTTTTTCCTAGTATTATTCATACAATTCATTCATTGTTTACTACTTATTCAATAATCAGCCATTGAGGTTTCTATCGAAGAACACAGTGCGTCTCTATCTATTCCTCCCACACTGCGAGCTGGCGGGCGGCCAACTCTTGATTGATAAATATTACGTTATCTCTAGCTAATGAAGCGAATAAGTAGACTTCTGGTAATCCTTCTGCGGTGTAACCTGCCACCTGAGCCTGAAGAATTAACCCTTTTGTTAAGCTGTACAAAGCTTCTGATGCTTCGGGAGACCATCCAGAATCACCATTAGGTTTAACATTAGACAGCACACATTCGATGGACTGGAACGGCACTCCCATAAGATCCGTTCTGATTTGCCTTAAGTTAGTAACTGGTACGCTAGCGTAGCCTCCGTAATCTGGTTTGTTCCTTTTTGGACCACCCTAATGAACACCAATTTCCAGAGCAGTGCTTTGTTTGTGCAACAGCTTGAAACTATTTTATTAAGTTCAGATATGAAGAGACACTATGTTAATTACATGTTTTCTGTTGGTAAGTATACTCTAATTAACTACTTACATTTTATAGTTTTCTTTAACGTTTCCTTTCAATTTTACAGGTGCGACGGCTTGATTTACGGGTGGTTTACTTTATCCTACATGTCGATACATTTAATTAGAAGCAGTTTACAAAACAATAAAAATATCATTTTCTCACCCCAAGGCACTTCAACACGATTCAAATATATTTTTGCGATAATTGAATCTATTAGATCCGGCAGTATTCCAATAATTCACTTGAAATTTTACTTAAAACCACTCGTCTCTCGTACGTTATATGATATATTTTGTTTACCTTTTTTCTGCCGTATCCTCCTTGCTCTGATATACTCACGCACACCATCGTCCAGGATGCTACCATTTCGCCTCGACAACATCGTTTCTTACGAAGCGGATGCACCATACCCGGGTGCGCACACCTCAGGGTTTCTTGATGCCGGCTGGTAGCGGTGCCAACATACTCCTCCCTGTATCTCTGGTGGGGCCTCTGCAACGCCGGTGTTACCATCCTGGACCGCCAGCACCGCTAGCTTCGTCACCGGTCTCCTAAACTTACCCTTAAGCGTCTGCACCATCGCTTGTCGAATTCGGCCGTTCGCCCCCGGGTAGACATCTAGCACGATGCCGCGGATCCAGCTCTTCCGCACTGCGTCGTCCGCGATGTACACCAGATCACCGCTTGCTATTGGTGGCACGTCAGTATGCCACTTAGCCCGATGATTTATCGACGGCAAATACTCTAACACCCACCGAGCCCATAGTTTGTCCGCCAAACGCTGTGACCGCTTGTAGCGGTCTCGAAGTGCTTCGGCTTCGCTCGTAGGTGGAACAGGATGTTCCTCACCGATCGTACCGACGCCACGAACAAAATGATTTGGCGTCAACGCTTCTTCTGTTCCCGGTTCCAGGCCGACGTATGTCAACGGCCGGGAATTAATTAGGTCTTCAGCCTCCGCAATCGTCGTCAGCAACACTTCGTCGGTTATTGTTCTCCCGTCGTTTAGCACGGTTAATGCTGCCTTCAGGGAGCGGACCAATCGCTCCCAGACACCACCCATGTGAGGTGCGCTGGGGGGGTTGAAGTTCCAGCGGGTTCTGGAATCCGTGAATTCGTCCTCACATTTTTCTCCGATTTGCTTCACAATCGCCTTGCTTGCAGCTTGAAAGTTCGTGCCGTTGTCGGAGTAGAATTCCAACGGTTTTCCTCGGCGGCACACGAGCCTTCGAATGGCCATCAAGCACGCTTGAGTCGTCAGGCTGTGAGCGACTTCAAGGTGAACAGCTCTCGTAGTCATGCAGGTAAACAAACAGATGTACCGCTTCTCCGATCTTCGACCGACTGTAACTGTGACTGGGCCGCAGAAGTCCACGCCGGTGTGGCTGAACGGTGGTAGTCCCGGCGTGACGCGCGACTCCGGCAATGGAGCCATTCTCGGTGTCCTCGCTCGGCATTTCTTCACCTTGCACCACATGCAAGACTTCCCGATCCGCTTCAACTCTGCTCGCAGGTTCTGAATGCTGAATCTTTGCCGGATTTCGTTGACGGCAGACTCCACGTTTCCATGTGCTACTCGGTGATGGTAGTATTCTAGCAGCTTGTCAGTCACCAGATGCTGTTTCGGTAGAATTATTGGGAATCGAAGCTCGAACGGCAGCGACGAACCTTGCGCTGCTCTACCTTCCATTCGCAGTACGTCCTCAGTGTCTAGGAACGGACTCAGGTTGTACAAACTGCTACTCTTCTCTAATTGCTGCTGCTGCTGTAACGGTAGCTGCCGGTTCTTTTTGATCGTCCTGATTTCGTCGCCAAAACAATCGGCCTGGGCTGACCGCCAGAGGTACGCCTCCGCCTTCTGGTACTCTTCACGTTTCAACGGTACCGTCGTCGATCGTACAGTTTTTATAACCGCCTTCTTCACCGCTTCTGTAGTTGGAACTGCTTCGATCTTGAATCCATCTTTTTTCCTTCGACAGTTCGACGCGAACCGATAGACGCATGCCACCGTCCGCACTAATACCCTCCACTTAGAAAATCGTTGCAGATCTACTATCGACATGGTGATGGCGATATCGTGGAACTGGACACACGCTCGAACCTCCTCGGCAACGTTTGGTGCGATGCTGTCCTGCTTCGGCCAACAATCCTCCGGCTGGTAGAGGAATCCAGGGCCGCGGAACCACGCAGCATCGGAATGCATGCTGTGCGCCTTCTCCCACTTCGTTAACGCGTCGGCCGCATTGCACTTAGTCGGCACCCAACGCCATTCCGCTATTTTCGTTAAGCTGTGTATCTCTCCGATCCGGAACGCCACGAACTGTTTATAACGACGGTGGTCGGAGTGGATCCACGAGAGTACGGTCTTCGAATCGGACCACATGAAACGACGCTTGACTTCTAACGTAAGAATCTCGCCGACGGAATTGGCAAGCCTCGCTCCTAGCGTTGCTGCTTGCAACTCCAAACGGGGAATGGACATGTGTTGCAACGGTGCTACCTTCGACCTTGACATTACTAGCGAGCATATCGGTCCCTCGTCTGTTTCAATTCGGATGTACGTTGCTGCTCCGTACGCGTCCTGGCTTGCGTCCACAAATGTGTGTAGCTGAAGACTGGCGTAGTCCAAAGAACGTCCACCGCAGAAATAGTAACGAGGAATTCGCACTTCCTCGACTTCCGGAAGCCTCCTGATCCACTGGTACCACTTCTCTGCCTCTTCATCGCCGATCTGCTGATCCCATTCGCATCCGCTTCGCCAGAGATCCTGAATCAGCAGCTTCCCGTAGAACGTAAACACGGAGAGTAATCCCAACGGGTCGAAGAAGCTCATCACGCAGCTCATCACGATCCTTTTTGTCGGCAGCTGCTCGCCGGACAGGAAAGGCACCAGGTCTTCCCTGAGCTTGGTCGAAAAGGAAAATTCGTCGTTCGCTGGGCTCCACACGATCCCCAACACCCGCTCGGAGCCGGACTCCTTATCCTCACCGAAACGCACGCACTGATTTTCCTTACGTTCTCCCATGGCCTCCAGAAACTCTCTGGAATTGGAAACCCAGTTTCGCAACTCAAAACCGCCCTTGGAATGGACGTATCTCACATCCTTCGCAAGTGCCACTGCTTCTTCGATTGTATCTGAACTGTCGAAATAGTCGTCGACGTAGTGATTTTCGACGATGGCTTTCGCCGCCGCCGGAATTGCCCTGCAAATTCTCTTGCATTACAGTTCTTCACGTATTGGGCTGAACACGGTGAACTCGTAGACCCAAACGTCGCTACGTCCATCACGTACACTTCCGGTTTCGCTGATGGATCATTCCGGAACAAAAATCTCTGCGCTCGTTTGTCTTCTTCTCGGATCCGTAGCTGGTGGTACATCTCCTTTATGTCCGCCCCGAATCCGACTTTTCGTTCACGAAACTTGCAAATTACCGCCGGCAAGGCGGTCAGCATATCCGGCCCCTTCAGCAGCTTCGAGTTCAAAGATACTCCTCTCACTTCTGCTCTTGCGTCCCACACTAGGCGAAACTTCTGCTTTCTCGGATTGTAGACGATATTCAGTGGCACGTACCACACTTTGCTGCAACCTAGCGCTTCTAGCTCGGACGACGTTGCCTTGTGTGCGTACCCCTTGACTAGATAGTCGGCGATCATGGTCCTCACCTTGAGGTACAGTTCGGGATCTTTACTGAGACGATTCTCCAGGCCAATCAGCCGCTTAACGGCCATGAGGTAGCTATCTGGGAACTCGGAGCAGTCGTTTTTCCACAGCAGTCCCGTTTCGAAGCGATCTCCTATTCTTTTTGTCGTCTTCCTCAGAATCTCTTTTGCTCTTCTGTCTTCTTCTGACTCGGGAAGCAAGGCCACAGAAATACCGGATTCTTCCAGAGTGTACTGACTCTTCAGCAGGTCGTGCAGCTCCTGGTTAGTTACCGAGCTACAAGCGTGATGTCCGACGATTCCACCTTCCGCGGCATTCGCGCCGGTCGGTCCGTAGACAGTCCACCCCAATTTCGACCTGACTGCTATCGGCTCTTCCGGCCGGTTTATCCTGGATTCAATCGGAGCGTAAAGATGGATATCCTTCAGCCCGATCAGAATCTGTGGCGTTGTTTGGGGAACATCTGCGATCGGCAGATCTCGAAGGTGGCTGTATTGCTTCACCACTTCCGACACAGCTAGTGAATGTTGCGGAAGCTTGAGACTCTCCACCGTGTGGGCACTCTTGATGAAGAAACGTTGCGCTGATCCTCGAGCGGAAATGAGCATGTTTACACACTGCGAGTCCTTCTCGACTCGTGAGACTCCAGCGGTCCACGTCACTCGTAGTGGCTGCGTTACACCACGAATTCTTAGTCGGTCGATCAGCGTGTTCTCCACCAGCGTATAGGAAGAACCTTCGTCCAGGAAGGCAAAGGTATTCACCGAGTAGATTCCGCTGTGCAGGGTGACAGGCATCATACGGAAAAATAACGGATGGCTTTGGTTGAATAGCGTGGATATTGCAGTTCGAGCCAGCCACTGATCTCGGTGGATGCAGAAGTGGATTGTGGCGCTCCTTGCACCCGCCGATGTTGCAACGAAAATTCAACTTGCAGCTGACAGTACCGTGCTCGTTCAGACACAGCTGGCATAGCTTCCATCTGCGAACCGCTTCCCCATCGCTCACTGTAATGGAGTCTACGGAACCTCTCGCAGTTACGGATTCGGTGATCTACTCTTCCACAGATCCTACACGGCCTTCTCTCCTTCGCAGGCGGACTCGAACTTATACTCTCCGCCGCGTCATGGGTGTGAATGTACCCTTCGCTTGCTCTGCTTCTCGGGTTCACCTTCTTTGAACCGACCTCTCCGGACCGGGATGCTTCTCCGTAGGCAGCCACTTCACTTGCATCCTTCACTATACGTGACAGGAAATTTGACAACGTCCGCAGCGTCACCACTTTGCTCTTCCTTCGGTATCGTACCCATTCCAGCTGCGTCCCTGCTGGCAGCTTCTCTATCAGCTCTTGAATAAGCATGGGGTTCACCAGATGCGAAGTTAACCCTGTAGCTTCTAGATGGTCAACGAGATGTTGCACCACCATGCCAAACCTGATGAAACTCGCCAATCGATCTGCTTTTGGAGGCACTGCATTGCGCACTTTCGCAAGCAGCATGTTCAATAGTCGCTCAGGTCGCCCATACAGCATCTGCAGCGTCTCTATTATTTTTGGGACTGACTTTGGTAGAAGCAACCTACTCCTGACCGCTTCCAGCGCCTCGCCTTTCAGGCATTCCTGTAGCCGGGCCAAATTTTCTACGTCAGAAAAACCGCATGCTTTCGTCGACGTCTCGTAGCTACTGACGAACATCGGCCACTCTTCTAACTTGCCGGTAAATGTTGGCAACTTCCTGGATAGAAACTGCCGAGCGGACATCTGCGCCTTCGTTGGTTCATACTGCCGATTTTGTCGACCACGCCTGACTTCTCCTTTCTTCCCACGTGACTTCTCCCAGCCTCTCTCTTCTTCAGACTTCTCCGAACTTTTTTCTTCCTTACAGCCCTTTTCCTCCTTCGATGAGCTCTCTTCGTCCGCGATGGAACTTCCTTCTTCTTCTTGGCTTACCTCCTCTTCAACGGACTGTTCTTCTTCTACTTCTTCGGAACTCATTTCAGATTCCGACTCTTCTTCCGCTATCTGCCACTTCTTGCTACGCTTCCCCTTTTCCGGTTTGGGAACCCCTGAACGTCCGACAGGCGTCGAATTTCCATCGTGCCCGATTAGAAAACTCTCCGGCAGAGTTGATGGATCTCCGATCGACTTTGGTGCGAGTTTCTGAGCAACTGTCGGCGTCGAGTGTTTGCGGTAGGCTCCTCTCGGATCGTTGAATTTCGCAATCGCTGCATCCGCTTTTCCGGGCTTTTTGTTCCCCGATTTTTTCTTCTCGAGGTTTTTCCCCAGCTTCGAATGCTCCAATTCCGCAATCTTCCTTGTGCCGCTTTTCGAGCTTCCCATTTTGACACCACCGACAGCTCCCTTTGACTCCTTTTTTCCAGTGTCCGTTTCCGTTCTCCGCTTTAGCTTCAACTGCTGCAGCTTCTCTTCCATCTCCGTCCGCATTTCGTCCAGTTTCCTCTGGTGGGCTTCTTCTTCGGCAATCTTCTTCTCCATTTGTGCCTTCTCGAACTCCAGTTCCATATCCCGCTTTTCCTTTTCCAGCTGCTGGCGCATCTCAAACAATTCTTGTTGGACCTCCAGGCGCTTCCGATGCAAAATTTTCTCTCATTCCTGTTCCCGCTTTCGAGCTTCTTTAACTCCTCTTGCAGCTCGATCGAACAGGAGTCATCACTACCACCTCCACTGCACTTTTGACAGCACCAAGAAATGTCCTTTACTTCTGCTGTGACGCCAACACAGCCGAAATGGTACCACTGTTGGCAGTGGTCACAAAAAACCATTTGGGACTCGGCATCATCCGGACGATCACAAGCCACGCAACTAAAACCTGTTTTATCAGGACTTTGCATATTGGGATTTGGTCGGAACATTATAAAATTTTCAAGCTGTTGCACAAACAAAGCACTGCTCTGGAAATTGGTGTTCATTAGGGTGGTCCAAAAAGGAGGAAACTTTTCACTTCAAAGAAACTAACGATGAAGTGAAAAGTTTCGAGTAACCGCCATGGATGAGCTAAAACGAAAGCTTGCGTTCCTTGAGGAGCAAAATAAGGCATGGCGGGCTCAACAACACGAAAACGAAAAGAGAGTCCGGCTGGATTATGAACGTAAGTTGAAGAAATTGGAAGAGGATTATGAGGCAGCCGCAAGAGAAATTGATTCAAAATTTAGTTTACGAAAGGAGTCAATAATATTAAAATATAGCGGACAAAGCATCAGTGAAAGATCGACAAAGGAAGAACAGCGAATTTCTTACAGCGACAATACGAAATCACCCGATGAGCTCGATAGTGCATTTCGCTTGTGTGCGGCAGCTTCCCACCGTAATACTCTGTGTAAAACATCTAAATTTCCGCTAGTGTGTGTCGCACATGACGATATAGACGGATTGAAGGCTACAACCCACCAAAACATATCAATCAAATCAACGAACGCAAACCGTACTGTTCAACTACGAATCGGAAGGAAATTGAAATACATTGAATCTGAACCGGTGGCGGTAGGTAAAGCGTTGCAAAGTGGTAGTGCTGTTGCGGGGACGACTGATCATCGGACAAACTTGGATAAATGCAGCCGATTGCGCACCGTCCTGAAGAATAAAAACGGAATGGAATTCGTGTATACAGCAGTTATAAACAATTTGGAGTGTCATCCGATGCAAAGCGGTTTGTTTTGCATGTTAGTGAAACATTTGAGAGAAAATGATGATCGTTTGGCGAAAACACAGATTTTTGATCCAGGCGGGACTGAAGCGAATAATTTCTGAGAGGGTGATGCTTTACAGTGAATAACAGACCAGTTCGTTGCTAGTTTCACGGGCGGGAGTGTTGAGAAGAGTTGAAATTATTAGTGAATTTGGCAACACTGGCTGTACTACAGGCACATATGTACATGCATACTGAAATATTAGTTTAAATTGCATTAGCTTAAGAGTTGTGATGTTGCTCTGGATCTTGGCTTAGAAACTAGTTTGTAAGTTGAATTATATATACAGAAATATCAATTAATAATATAAAATAAATCTAGCTTTGAAGCTTTGCATAATGGACAATGCTGTCAAGGAGGTTTCATTCGAGCCAGAGGAAAATCATCGCAACATTCATTTTATATAGTAAAACAATACAAAACCTGCAGGAATTGTTCCGGAAATTTTGTTGGAAGAATATTTCTGGCAATTTATTGAAAAATATAATAAGAAATACTTGAAAGACCTTCGGAAGAGTTTGCAACGGAAATTTCAAAGGTATTTCCAAATTAAATTTACAGAAGAACTCTGAAAGAAATGATGAATTTCTTAAAAGATTTCTGAAAAAAATCTTAAAGGAATATCCGAAGGTTTGAAAGAGTTTCTTATTAATTTTCCGGAAAAATGTCTGAAGGAATTACTAGAAAACTTTCGATTGAATTCCTGGGTGAAGTTTTAAAGAAATTTCTAAGAATTTCCAAAAATGTCTTCCTAGAGTTTTGGAAAAGATTTTTTAAGGAATCACTGAAAGAATTTCTTTAAGAAATCTCTAAAATAAGGAGTACCAGAAGGTTTTCCTGAAACAATTTCCACAGGCAGTTCCGAAGAGTTTTCCTTAGGAATTTCGAACAAATTCCCAAAAGTAAGATATGAAAGGAATTCCCGAAGAAATTTCTAGAAGAATTTTTGAAAAAATTCTTTGAAGAATTCGTTAAGGAATTTTCGACAGAATTTTTGAAGAAATTTCGAAAGGAATTTTCGAAGAAATTCCCAAGACGCAAGTATTTCTTAAGGGTTTTCCGAAGGGTTTCTTATAAGATTTTTTGAAGGAAATCCTAGAGTTCTTTTGTTGAAATTTCGATGGAATATCTTGATGCATTTCCCAAAGAATTTTTGAATCTATCTCCGAAGTAATATGATGAGAACTTTCTTGAAGAATGCCTTGGGGATTTTTTTTTTCATTTTTTCTTTTCGACAATCAATTTTCCAGTTTTTTACCAAAACCGATTCTGATCAACAATCAGAACAGCTTTCTAAGATGAGCACCCGAAAACGAATGGCAGATTTCCCCAAAACTATGGCATACTGCATGCAAAATAATCAGCAAAATTACATCATCATTATTTTAAATACAACGTGAATGACAAATCATACTTTAAGGTCACTCCTGACGAAATCCATGTTTCAAAGTGCTCGCGTTTTCGGGGGCACACCACTCGATACGGAAGCAACGCACAACTGTCATTCTTATAATTTCACGCATGCTGCGACGCAGCAAAGCAAAATCAACAAAAATGACAGTTGTGCGCCGTCTCCGTCTTTGAAACTTGGATTCCGTCAGGAGTGACCTTAAGATGATGATGTTTGGGTTCAATGTAGCGCCATCCAGTCGAATTTTCAAAAAAATTTAAAATGGTTTTTTATCATTAAATTAAGGGTCTATGAGTATGAAAAAAATATGTTGTCAGATTATTGAATAAATAAAAAATCAACATGTTTTTCACAATTCAAAAACCCAATTGGGTCCTAAAATAAAGAATCGATATTCGATTATTTTTTTCAGAGAACGATGAAGCCAATCATCCTGAACGCGTCATACTTTTTTGCGACTCAGAAGTCGATGGGACATTGTTTAATTTGAAATTTGAAAAAAGATGGAAAATACTTCCTCGACATTTTCGGTCTTGTTTGACGTACAGAATAAAGTGGTATAATATGGTTCAAACTCACTAGCAAAACATCGCAGGACACTTGGCTCAACCTTTGACAGTTAATATTATATGGGACTGATGTTTTGGGCTGATGGTTCATTCGTTCTTAAAAGTTTGTCTTTTCAGCAACAAGAGTTGCTCAGCCTAAAACCTGTCATAAAATGTCAGAAACACAAAATTATTATTTTTATTAACTTAGACTATTACCAGAATTTATATAACATCGGTTCATGAATTATTTACCGATGCACTATCGTTTGCAATCATAAACAAGGTAGGGCTTTATGACCCAGTGAAGGAATTTCAAAAAGAATCTTCGAAGAGAATTTTCGGAAGAACTCCTGGAGGAAATTCATGAGGGTAATTTCGAAGGAATTCCAAAAGTTTTCACTTAGGGCTTCCGAAGGGATTTCTTAATAAAATTGAAAAAAAGAATCATATTTAATGAAATTCTGGAGTAATTTCCGAAGGTATTCCTAAAACAATTTTCTTAGGTATTCCTGAGGATATTTCCGAATGGGTTTTCTTACAAAAGTGATATTATAACGAACGACCGATGTTTTCATTTGTTTTAGTGCATATATCTAGAATCTAGATTCAAATCATGGACGAAAAGACTTCAGTTTACCTATTTCAACAAAACAATATTCATTAAGCAAATTGGTGTGAGTTTTTGGGTAAGAAAATCGAACAAGGTTTCCCAATAATCGGTATTTTGATATTTGTCTTCTTATTGGCATAACATCCCCACCCTGGGACAGAGCTGCCTCACAGCTTAGTGTTCATTAAGCACTTCCACAGTTATTAACTGCGAGGTTGCAAAGCCAAGTTACCATTTTTGCATTTGTATATCATGAGGCTAACACGATGATACTTTTATGCCCAGGGAAGTCGAGACAATTTCCAATCCGAAAATTGCTTAGACTGGCACCGGGAATCGAACCCAGCCACCCCCATCATGGTCTTGCTTTGTAGCCGCACGTCTGACCGCACGGCTAAGGAGGGATATTTATAATGTACCTAAACTGTGAGATGTTTAAAACATACGTAGATAAACCACTATAAACTCATTTTTGATTATGCATTGAGTTATTCAGTCAATAAAATACGCTTCCATTTCAAACGCTTAAATACATAAAAATGTACCTAGGACACAGATAACCTAGGAGCACACAGGGAAGAATGACTATTGGATTTTCTGTTCGTTCAGAAAAAAATATGTTGTTATGACTACTTTTCTGAAAAGCAAGCCAGGAATATTTGCTAAGTCAGCTCAAGAGCTATTCCAGAGTATGATGTTTTTATTCTCAACTAATTGCTTCCTTGCTTCGTTGCTTTTTTATAACAAATCCCGTGGCAATACTAGAATAATAAAATTGGCTCCCAATTTCGTTCACAAGATCCTTTATTATTCTTTTGAATAAATCCCTCTCCGAGATATTCTGCTTGAAATGGGACAGAAATTCTCTACCTGGATTTGACATAGCGCTTTCTTGGAACTTCGAAAAAAAAAATCTATTGAGGTGAAACCACAAGAATATGTTTGACAGGGTATCCACAGGTTTCTCATGCTTCCCTTGAAATATTATCGGGATTTCTCCAAAGAATCATCAAACATTTTTTTGCGAATTCTTCAAAAAGTTCAATCCTTTTGGAAGCCTCTTCTTTTTTGATAGGAAACAAAGCTCATTCATAAATTTGCAAAGTAAATAACTTAAGATTTTGTTACAAAAAATCTCAATGTTTTATCAAGAAGTATCTCCAGACTATTATATCTGAAATTATTGCATGTTAACCTAGTATGAAAACGCATCACGTCCTTGTGTGCCACAAACTATAAATATGGAACTATAGAACTACTATAAATTGATATAGGCAACAGTCCAGTGTTTTGTTTAATAATTGTCGAAAAAACGTATGGCTTTTCTAATAATGACAAAAAAATATGATTCGCTGGTACGGATATTGATATGTACATGGGTTACTATTTGGTTAAGCCACTGCTGGTTGGGGCACAACCCAACTGAAAACACTTCTATATCAAAATGCAATAAGAATTCTGAAAACGTGTTTTTGCGTCACTGGACATCATTTGTGAGGTTTATATCGTAATCTATAGAGGTGTTCAAATGGCTGCCAGTTGACCCAAATAAAAACAGAACACAGAACAGAAGATAGCTAGGTCGAGATTGTTGCTCAATCTGAGAACGACTATAGTAGAACTTTCTCTAGAAGTCGAACTAGATTGTTATGAAGACTCCTCTATGCAAACGTTTTACTTGTTTTAGCAAATTGCTCAAGGCAAAGAAAATCTCGATTAACTTTTCAAAAGGACCTAAGTAACATTTTTTTTTCAAGAATTAATTTGAATATCGCAGTCAACAGAACAACATGAAAGCTTTTGATTGTACTACTCAATCTAATTCATAAAAAAAAAATTACTTAGGTCCTTTTGAAAAGTTAAGCGAAAATAGATTAAGGGGAGCTCCTAAACATCGTGGTTAGATACTCCAATGACATTTGAGATTTTTTTATGATTGAGATTTTTGACAATTTTTGAATGGCATCAAGTGGCCATCTCGTTTAACTGATGCATAATGTAAAAATACCCATGAATAGCGTTACAAATAAGACAATAAAGCAGTGTTTGCTTAGCTAGGGCATATTGCCCTTCCCTTCCCCTATAAAATGCACTTACAAAATGTGGTGTGCTTCGCTGAAAATAGAAGCTCAAAGTTTTTGTAAGGTTCCCTGGAAACCCTCCATTCAGGTTAAACTAAGTTCAGCCTTCCGCTTCCGCGATAAATTTCGTCATACAATTACCGTGCCCTACTGAGTTACGTTTCGAGCACGCGGTCCGCTTTTACTAACGAAGCTGGCCATTTATCCAATCAGAAGCCGCCAGCCCAGTAAGCGCCGAGCTAATTGAAGAGTACACTCCAACTCCACGGATGGAAACAGATACCACTGTGAAAATAAAATAAATTGCCCATTTCCCCGCTCATTCGTTTAGAAACCTTCCCATCCCATTCATAATTACATTATCGGTTTCTTCAATCTCGTTTCGTTGGGGTTTTCTTCGACCATGACCACAAACCACATTTCTGCGGTGTTTGTGTGCTGTGTCCGCTTACTCGACCTCGAAACCATCAAGAGCACCAAATCTTCAGCCGGTCGCTCTGTGGTGGATCATATCGCCCATCCCAACAGAGCTTCACTTTGTTTTCTTTCGTCTCTTGGTTATGGATTCACCACACACGGGAATACTTTTAGGTGAGAAAATGGCCAATCGTAACCAGCGGAATTCGTTTTGGGGTCAAACTATCTTAATCGATAGTTTTATCTGAGCGCTTGGCACGAGATGGAGTCATTAGCAGATGTGGAATTCTAGCGGATAACAAAGTTTTTGGGCATAAAAATCCTAGATGAATGCACCAATGAATTGATAAAATTGAAAATGTATTGAAAATATTTAGGAGGCTTTTTTCTATAGTCTACGACCAAAAAACAAGCTCTGTCATATTAAAATTAGGATTTACCACGCGGGTCGATGGACCTTAGCATGGTACGGATTTCATTGTTTTTTTTTTAACAAAACTAATTAAAACGAGTAACATATTTGTGAGTATATAACAGTTACTTTTTAAATAAAGTCTCAAAAATCAATTGAAACGAATTGAAAATATTTAGAATATTAATTTTCTTTCCCTGGCCAATCTCTTACGCACAAGTAACGCTCGATTCATTCTGAAAGGCTCCCAGTTTCTAATTCCAATGATCTCTGCTCGTAAAGTATAACAATTAGATAATATCAATAAAATCACTGACCTTTTTGTTAGACGATACTTTGAATTATGTGCTTAAACAATGTAAAAATCTCCAATTTGTCAGTGAACCAGTTGGTGATTATTTTACTAAAATTCAGTAAAAATCAATTCTCAGCGATGTCTTGCAAAACTTCATCAAAATTCGGAAATCATTGCCAAGATATCAATGATAGGCATATCAGCTCTTCTTATCGATGAACTCCTACACCATGATGCTTCTCTGAAATGGATCCTTAGCATGTTAATATACTCATAGGCGTAGGAAAAAAATAAGATTTCATAAAAAAAATCTTATAATTCTTGGGAGACCGTCTGTCGTCGTCATTATCGGCAACGCTTACTTGGCGAGATGAGCATTAATCACTATGAAGAGCTCAAAGAAAGATACACACCGGAGAACCTGTGAAAAGGTTAAAACGCAGACCCAAGCATTCCCTTTTCCCTTTGCTGGTTGGGATCGAATACTTTGGAGAAACGATCGCCCGAACGGGCGTGGAATTTGGAATGGTTGTAGGGCCCTGCCCAAGGGGCATCTGAATCAAAAGCGATTCATTAGCATTTAGCGGTGTTGTTGTAAAACGAAACGGAATCAAGTCACATTTGGGGTGCGTTGGAAAAATTTATGAGGCGCTGATTGCTTTATGCTTTGATGATTAACGGATCAACGGGTTTTTGAAACAAATCGAATTAAGCCTTGGACACTAATGAACTTACAATTAAAATGTTTTGAGCCGAAAGTCGCGTACCATACGCCCGTCTTATTGTGTTAACGATGATACTCGTTGATTATGGTAGGTATTTTAATTTTTTGTACCGAACACTTGAAAAATAGCTTAATTTTCTTCATGAGTGGGTCACAACCTGGAGAAGATCAGCCGACGCATCGTGCTAAATTACAGACTATGGTGAATGCAACATCTATTGCTCAAAGTAGGAAGGGCATTTAAAGATGGAAATATGTTCACCCAACCAGTGGATGGCAGATTTTTATACAATTCTGCATGAAAACCGTGCAAAATCTTTATAAAATTTTGGCATATACAAATTCGGAAGATTTAAATACAATCATCGTGTTAAAATCTGAAAATTTTGTAATATGGTAATACAGTAACTATATAAAAAGCTCACATTTCTTGTATTTAAACCTTGCAGAATTGTGTATACCAAGATTTTATACAAAAATTGTATGATTTGTTTTTTGGATGTAAACAGTTTTATAACGAAATCGTTTTCAATTAATTTGTTGGTTTCATGAGCATTTTTAAACCATAGAATAACTAATATTTTTGATTATTGTTATGCACTACCAAAACACACTTATTTGTATGAAATCACTATGAAACTCAGATGTCTGCATAGGGGGCTCATATTGGTCGTATTTCCTCTACTTGGCTAATTGAGGGACTTGATCTTATTGCTATAATATAATCATTATTTTTTCATCTGTTGTAAATTCCAATGTTAACTGTGAATAATACTCCTCCACCCTAAACTCTTTAGCTTATGATAAACTTTATATTTGATTGTCCACAAACCAGTTTCAATGATAATTTCGCTATCACAACATACTCAAAAATCAGGTATTGAATCCTAAAGCGAAAGAACAAGTCTCTCACTTATCATCTCTGTATACATATACGATATGTAGCATACCGTGGGAGACTTTTTTCGCAAGCTGTCATGATAAAGAACTGATTCGGGAGGCTATACCCCATGATAAATTTTTTTTAGAATGCTTCAAATGCGAGGAGCACTGGCTCTGATGATGCATTTCAACTTGTTCTACACAGCTGTGCAGTAACCAGCACGAAAGGAGCGAGAACAAATCGAGAATCACCATTTTTCTGTAGGGGTGTCTTTCCGATTCTGTTTTTTCGCACTTGTATACAAGTTTGATAAGTTTGTTATCATGGCTTGTTATGATTCAGAACAGTTTTGCCTCTCTTTTATCGTTGTTCGTTATCTATTGAGAGTGATTTCTGTAAACTCTGTCGAAAATACTAACGTACACTCAGAAATAGATCAAACTATACATACATACATTGGCGCAGATAAGGGGGTCCAGGGGGCTTAGCACTCCCCAAAAAAATACCACCCCCGCAGGATTTGAAAAGTTAGCTAGCAGTGATATCAATTGTTAACATATAGCATCATGAATTGGTGACAAAGTTTGAAGATCTCTCATATATAATGTGACCAGATATATTTTGTGCCAGCGCGGGACAATTTTTTTTAAATCCTTGTTTTTATTCAAAAATGTGCTTAAGTCAAAACTTTAAAATTTGATAAACCCCTCTGGAACTCGCTTGGACCTGGATCAATCACACAATCCCAACTCTGTTGTGAATGAATCTGTTCAACTTTTAACAACGGTGCGAGTTCCTGATGGTTAAACTTATTTGTATTGGTTGCATGATTCATTTAGCTAACATTCAAAGCGATCGTATTATTCGTTTTATGCAATTAGGCAGAGCGCTCAAATTTGCTTAAAATGCCTACATCTTACTCATGTTTTTCATTATTCCCCGCAAACTGACAGACGATTCATCATTAATTTTTCCATAAGCTTGAAACAAAAAAAAAAGATCCGAGCTATATAAAATTCGTCGAACTTGCTCAGATTTCAAGTGAATATTAAAAAAATAACAACATACGAACACGATGTGAGTTGAAATTGTTGAGCTAGTAGGATGTAGGATCCCATTCAGAGATCTTGAGTCAATCGAGCATTGAGTACTGTCAGAATCTGTGCCAAAGGAGCATTGTTATTTTTTTTTATTATTTCTAGTTGGTGACTTCTACTGTAGTGTTTATTTTCGAGATTTTTCGGCTATGCAGTCTGATTTATTAGAACATATTTTTAAATTTTGTCCAGCGTTTCGTCATCGGGTTCGATGTCTTCTTCCAGGAGAAAAAAATTGATCGCTTTTTGTTAAGTATGATAGGCGTTCCGTTACAAAGAGCAAACATTTTTTTCCCTGAAGAAGACATCGAACCCGATGCCGAAACGTTGGACAAAATTTAAAAATTTGTTCTTATAAATCAGACTGTATAGCCGAAAAATCTCGAAAATTTATTATTTCTGTGAATTTTGAAATGATTTCAGTTCTTCACTTTAAAAGCATTGTTATTGTTGCAGATTGAGTAAAATATTCCATTTCACTTATTATAGCTCTATTAGTAGGTATCCAATTAAACATCTTTCCTCGTTCTCGTGTCCATGTGGATTTTACTAGGACTACTAGAATACACCAAAGCAGGCTTGTCAACTCGCTAGAGTTTAGGACGAAATAAAATTGGAAACCAGCAAACACGTGTTTTAAGGCCGCTCGGCGTTGCACTACCACAGTTATAAATTTGTTGGAGACGGAAAGATACAAATGACGTTGATGACAATATGAGAAACCCCTGGAGAAACCTCTTCTCTGTGTTTCTCTCTCACATCTTCAATGAAATTATCATTAGTAACAAACAGAGTAAGGAAGAGCTAAACAAATTTGTTTAGCTCTTCCTTAAGCCCCAAACGCAATACAACGGAACGGCAACGGAAAACGGAAAATTTGGCATTTAGCCCATGTATTTTCTGTCAAATTTTCCGTAAGAAATATAATTTGGACGCACAAAAAAGGTTTAAACAACATACGAGTGTGGCCGTGGCGTTGGGTGAAAGACCACTCATCAAGCCTCCGGAGCGATGCTTTGTATGTGACGAAAATCTAAAATCATTAATCAATATAATAAATTTTCAAATGATAAATATTAAATTTTTATTTATGAATTAATAAATTTTTCTATCTATTAAATATTTCTTTATTTCGCGGGATATAATCTTGAAATAAGTGAAACGCGGGACATTTCGCGGCACTCTTTTCAGCGCGGGACAAATGGCGAAAATACGGGACTGTCCCGCGAAACGGGGGACGTCTGGTTACCTTACTCATATTTACCCTATCATAATGAAATGAGTGGAAGACAAATGGGCTTGTTTCTCATAACGGAGACGAGCCAGCCTCGGGCTGCAAGTCTCTTAAATAAAGCTAAAAAAAAATTGTTTCTCATTTCTGAGAAAAATTCCTGTGCGTCAGAAAAATTATACTTGGTGTTAATTATGAAAAGCCAATATCTAATTGATTTGAAAGCATCAAAGTAAGCTTGATGTGAACAACAACGGAGACCCACCAAAATATCAATCAAAGTAATCGTGGTACTTCGCCAGCAGTCAAAGACATGTGATTATTCATCACGGATTGGAGTGACAGTTTTCCAGCAGACTTCCGCTTGCTAGGCAGCATGATAATCTCCACAATTCCCATCAGCATCCGAGAAGGATTCTCATCAGAATTCCTAGCAGAATCCGAGAAGAATTCTCATTGGAATCTCTCAAGAATTCCTTTCAGAACCATCGAAGCATTCCAATGAGAATCCAAAAGAATTGACACTGGATTCCTTTCGGTTTAATTGAGCGATATCTTTGGTAATCTGTTGGGGATACCCTTCTTAACCCATAGAGGATTTGCTTTAGAATCTCTCGTTGATTCGCTTCGGAATTGCTTCGACGATTTGTTTCGGAACTGTTCGGAGATTTGCTTCAGAATTTCTTGACAATTTGAATCAGAATACTTTGACGATTTGCTTCGGAATCCCTCGACGAATTGCTTTGGATTCATTCGACTATTCGCTTCGAAATACATCGACGATTTGCTTCGGAATTCCTCGAAAATTTAGTTCGGACTCCCTCGACAATTTACTTCGGGATCCCTTGACGATTTGCTTCGAAATCCATCGATGATTTGCTTTGGAATCCCAGAAAACATTTGCTTCAACATCCCTGGAGGATTCCTTTCGGAATCGCAAGAGGACCTTTTCGGAATCCCTGGAGGATTAATTCGAAGTCCCTCTCAACCAGGCATGTAAAATGTCATCTGCATGTCATTTGACTAATTTGTTCATAACTTTCTTTAGAAGCTAAATTTATTCCATAATTTTAGATGTACTCATAACTCTTGAGTAGGGCTATATTTTTGTCCAAGGGTACATTGCTCTAAATATAACATCTGAGGCTGGAGAGTGAAAACTCTCCAAAATGTCACGTGTCATTTGACATAATGTCATTTGAATGACATTTTGCCTCCCACGCCCCAGATTACATATTTACAGCAATTCCTTGTTAGACAAAGTTGTAGACACATTTAAGCGCTATAAGTTCGTCATACATCATGAATTGATAGCTACCGTCTGGGAAAAGTTCTGGGAAAATTATACAAACGAATGCAAATGACATTTTACAACACTGCTCTCAACCATTTGCTTCGGGATCCCTGGACAGATTGCTTTGTAGTCCTTCTACGATTTGCTTTTAGATATTTTCGTTAGAATTACTGAAATATTCCTGTCGGAATCTCTGGAAGATTTCCGTCGAAATCTCGGGAGGATTTGGAATCCCGAAACTTTCCAAAAATCCCTTCGAACTCCCTAGAACATTTCTGTCGTAATCCCTGGTGGATTGCCTTCATTATCCCCGGAGGTACCCTTCGGTATGCATGGAGAATTCCCGTCGAAATCCTTAACATTTACGTCGGAATTACTAAAAGGATTCTCATCGGAATCCTTGGAAGAAAGTTGCGTTTTTTTTTTCATTTGAGATACATAGAACATTTTATAAAATATGCAAAAATATCAACTGCGTGATTGGAAACATAATGAGATGGCAAAATGGTCAAGGATTTTTGAAAGGAAGCTCAAAATAAAGGTAATAGATGCAGGAGCTATCCCCCCCCCCCCTATGCATAAGGGGTAGTTACGCCTATGTATACATACAACAAACAAATAAATATTTTTTTATATGTGCAAAGTTTATACTAAGCTAGCTTTGAAAAGAAATCTATAAACAATTAACAACATTTTCACAGAGGATACGGAGCCCGTGCAAGAGAAAATAACTCAAAATTACCTAATTCTGTTATAAACTTGCCTTGCTTATTCATTATTTATTACCGAAGTGGCCTGTGCAATAAATAAAAGTCTTCTCCATTCAGCTCGCTCCATGGCTGCGCGTCACCAACCACGCAGTCTGCGGAGGGTCCGCAAATCGTCCTCCACCTGATTGATCCACATTGCTCGCTGTGCACCTCGCCTTCTTGTTCCCGTCGGATCGTTGTCGAGAACTATTTTCACCGGGATACTGTTCGACATTCTGGCTGCGTGCCTGGCCCACCGCAGTCGTCCGATTTTCGCGGTGTGAACGATGGATGGTTCTCCCAACAGCTGATGCAACTCGTGGTTCATTCGCCTCCTTCAAATACCGTCCGCCATCTGCACCCCATCATATATGCTATGCAGAACTTTCCTTTCGAAAACTCCCAGTGCGCGTTGATCCTCTACGAGCATCGTCCATGTCTCGTGTCCGTAGAGAACTACCGATCTGATATGCATTTTGTAGATAGTCAGTTTGGTATGGCGGCGAACTCTATTCGATCGGACCGTTTTGCGGAGTCCAAAGTACGTACGATTTTCTGCCATGATGCATCTCCGAATTTCTCTGCTGGTATCGTTATCGGAGGTCACCAGTGAGCCCAAGTACACGAATTCGTCAACCACCTCGATTTCGTCACCACCAATACAAACTTGTGGTGGGTGGCTTACATTGTCCTCTCTTGAACCTCTTCCTATCATGTACTTCGTCTTCGACGTGTTGTTGACTAGTCTAATCCGTTTAGCTTCGCTTTTCAGTCTGATGTAGGCTTTCTCCATCCTCTCAAAGTTACGTGCCATAATATCAATTTCGTCGGCGAAACCAAATAGCTGGACGGACTTCGTGAAAATCGTACCACTCGTGTCAATCCCTGGCCTACGCATTACTCCCTTCAAAGCGATATTGAATAGCAGACACGAAAGACCATCATCTTGCCGTAACCTTCTGCGCGTTTCGGAGGGACTCGAGAATGTCCCTGAAACTCGAACTATTCACATCACCCGATCAATCGTCGCCTTGATCAACCGTATCTGTTTATCCGGAAATCCGTTTTCGTGCATTAGCTGCCATAGCTGATCCCGATCAATTGTATCATATGTGGCTTTGAAGTCGATAAATAGATGATGTGTGGGCATAAGGGTGTTTCAAAAAATCGATTTTGCTCCACAGCGCTCATCTGATTCTGTATCATGTTCTGAGTGTCCTCTGAAAATTTGAGCTCATTTGAATTAAAACTGATTTAGCACAAGCCGTTTCAAGTTTGCATGCAAATTAGTATGGGAGAGTTTATTTTTTCATTATACTGTCAATGACGCTTCCCCATTAAGCGCAGGTTAAAAGAAAACCTACATATCTAGAAGGCATACTCAACAGCTTTCACCCAACGAAAACTGCATGTTGATTAATCGCCCCAATAATTAGTACCTAATCGATTTTAAGAAATGTTGCGAATCTTTAGTCATGATCGTTAAACTTCTTTGAGGGCATCACTGAATTGTGCAGTGCAACATAGTACCCTGAATTTGTGTGTGCTATCTTTCGCACCACGTGCAGTAATGTTGCCTGTTGAGGAGTTACGCAATTAGTTCCAGAAAACCACGGCATAGATTAAATTCGAAAACTAAGAAAATTATGTTGAGCTTTTTAGTGGAATGTCTTCACTTGTCATAAGACGAGTTTGTACAATCCCATTGAATTCCACCACTTAATTGTATCTTGACAGATACGTATTTCGACCTCAACAGTAAGGCCGTCTTTAGTGCCTTGTACTTGAATCGACAAGTATCTATTAAGATACAATTAAAAGTGGTGGAATTCAGTGGGATTGTACAAACTCGTCTTATGATAAGTTCGATTAATAATTATTGGAACGATTAATTAACATGCGGTTTTCAATGAGTGAAAGCTCTTGAGTATTCCTTTTAGCTATGTAGGTTTTCTTTTAACCAGCGCTTAAGGAGAAAGCGTCATTATCAATATCATGAAAACATAAATTCCTCCATACTAATTTGCATGCAAACTTGAAACGGATTGTGCTAAATCAGTTTTAATCCGAATGAGCTCAAATTTTTAGAGGACACTAAGAACATGATACAGAATCAGATGAGCGTTGTGGAGCAAAATCGATTTTTTGAACCACCCTAGTTGGCACGTTGTATTCGCGGCATTTCTGCAATACCTGACGTACGGTGAACACCTGGTCCAGTGGTAGAACGTTCGCCCTTGAATCCCGCCTAGTACTGCTCCACGAACTCTCTTGCAATTGGTGTTAGACGGCATAAAATTTGGGAGAGTACCTTTATTGCGCGGTAGTTTCTACAATCCAGCTTATCACCTTTTTTGTAGATGGGACACACGACACCTTCCATCCACTCCTGCGGCAGAATCTCATCCTCCCAAACCTTGGTAATTACCCAGTGCATCGCTCTAGTCAGTGAGCGCAGCACCACCTAACCACCGTGTTTAAACTGCTCTCCTGGTAGTTGGTCCACTCCAGGGGCATTGTTGTTTTTCATCCTGCCGATCTCCTCCTGGATTTCCTGGAGATCCGGAGCAGGAAGACGTATGTCCTATTTGCGCGCTCCCAAGGTCATTACCATACCGCCATCTTCGTCTGCCACATCGCCATTCAGGTGCTCTTCGTAGTGCTGCCGCCACCTTTGGATCACCTCACGCTCGTTCGTAAGAAGGTTTCCGTTTATGTCCTTACACATATCAGGCTGTGGCACGTGGCCCTTACGTGAACGGTTTAACTTCTCATAGAGCTTTTGTGTGTTATTAGCGCGGTACAGTTGCTCCGTCTCTTCACGGTCTCGATCTTCCTGCTGGCGCTTTTTCCTCCGGATTATCGAGTTTTGTCTGTTCCGCGCCCGTTTATATCGTGCCTTGTTCGCCCTCGTGCGGTGTTGCAGCAATCTCGCCCATGCTGCATTCTTCTCTTCTACTAACTGCTCACATTCGCCGTCATACCAGTCGTTTCTCTGATCTGGTGGCACCGTGCCAAGTGCAGCGGTTGTGGTGCTACCAATGGCGGATTTAATATCTCTAGCCATCTTCAAGAGACGCTGCGCCTAGCTGCTCTTCCGTTGGGGAGTGCCACTTCCAGCTGCTGCGCGTATTCTTTGGCTAGTCTACCGTCTTGTAGCCGCTCAATGTTAAGCCGCGGCGTCCGACTTCGAAGCGTGTTGTACACCGTCGAGAGTTTTGAACACAGACATACTGCAACGAGGTAATGGTCGGATTCAATATTTGGTAAGTGCGGACGTTCGTGATGTCGGAGAAGAATTTACCGTCGATTAGAACGTGGTCGATTTGGTTTTCCGTTTCTTGGCTAGGTGTTCTCCATGTCGCCTTGTGGATATTTTTGCGGGGAAAGAAGGTGCTTCGGACTACCATTCCGCGGGAGGCTGCAAAGTTTATGCATCGTTGGCCGTTGTCATTCGATACGGTGTACAGTCTATACATTTCCTCCCTTCCAACCTGTGCGTTCATGTCACCGATGACGATTTTGTCGTCCCCTTTGGTAGAAGGTAGCCGCTCGATGCCCGCTTTTTCACACTTTCTGTCCTGTCCAGCAAATCGGGGATGTAATTCATCGTAGATCATGCTGTCGCAACCTGCGAAACCTAGCGACTTGCAGTTCTATGTTCCAAGGTTCCAATCGTGATCCTTTATTCGTCGCCTAGGTCTTTGCCGATTATATCGAGTCGCATTATCTCTTATATTGTTCGTAATTATTGGTTTTCCAGGCGGCTTATTGGGCCTGCGCAAACCTCCTGTCTCGTCGGAGGGCTGTCGTGTCAGGGCTGTTTAGCGTCCCACCTAACACCAGGACTTGGGCTTGTGCGCTTTGAGCGGCACACGGTCGCTTACTTGCGGATACATGCAGCTTTTTATAGGAATTTAACAGGGCCCACTGTCAAACCCCACCACATCCTAGGCAAGCCCCACAACTCGCAGATGGCCTGGGGAGGGATCGTCAAGCCCTTGGACATGGTCCCTGCTGCCCAGCTGCCCTGCTGTCTCCGCTTCCGTCTATAACGTTCCACGTTCTGCCGGATACCTTGCTGCGTCCTTCTCTGCACCTTTCATCGAACCAATCGTTCCGTCGACTTCGTCCCATATACCCGACGTTGTTCTCCGCTGCGTCGTTAATGGCTGCTTTGACTGTATTCCAGCAGTCCTCAAGAGGGGCCCCATCGAGCTCACCCGGCAACGCTGCCTCAAGATGCTGCGCGTATGCAGTGTTGACATCAGGTTGCTTCAGTCGCTCTAGGTCGTACCGCGGCGGTCGTCGGTACCGAACATTATTGATGACGGATAGTTCTGGGCGCAGTTTAACCATCACCAGATAGTGGTCAGAGTCGATGTTAGCGCCACTATATGGCAGACGTCGATAATGTCGGTGAAGTGCCGTCCATCAATCAGAACGTGGTCGATTTGTGATTCTGTCTGCAGTGGTGATCTCCAGGTGTACCGATACGGGAGGCTGTGTTGGAAGTAGGTGCTGCGAATAGCCATATTCTTGGAGGCGGCGAAATCAATTAGACGTAGGCTGTTTTAGTTCGTCAGCCGGTGAGCGAACTTCCCAATAGTCGGACTCAACTCTTCCTCTTGGCCAACCTGAGCGTTCAAATCTCCTATGATGATTTTGACGTCGTGGCTTGGGCAGCTGTCGTACTCACGTTCCAGCTGCGCGTAGAATGCGTCGTTATCATCATCAGTGCTTCCGAAGTGTGGGCTATGGTCGTTGATTATGCTGAAGTTGAAGAACCGGCCTTTGATCCTCAACCTGCACATTCTTTCATTGATCGATCACCACCCGATCACGCGTCTTTGCATATCGCCCATCACTATGAAAGCTGTTCCTAGCTCGTGTGTGTTGCCGCAGCTCTGATACATGGTATGATTACCTCTAAACGTTCGCACCATTGATCCCTTCCAACAAACCTCCTGCAGCGCTACGATGCCGAATCCACGGTCCTTGAGCACATCGGCGAGCATGCGTGTGCTCCCGATGAAGTTGAGAAATTTGCAGTTCCACGAACCGAGTTTCCAATCGCTAGTCCCTTTTCGTCCCAGTGGTCTTCGCCGATGGTTCCGGTCCGTACTCTCTTATTGTTTGTTCGTTTCCTACTACTGACACCAAACCCCCTAAATTTCCGGAGGACCATTCCTCCTTATTCCCGGTGGACCATGGTGCACAGTTTCACCTAGAGTTCCTCGCTTGCACTCGGACGATGATCAGCCGCCCCTAAAATGGAGAACAGACGCTGTTGTGTGCCGATCCTGACATGGAGAACAGACGCTCAGTAAGATTGGCACCTCCGGAAAGAAGCAAACATATATTAGGCAATGGGATAGGACCCATACAATGGTAATATTGAATAATCTTCCAATCAAATCACGCATCTGCTCTCTTATGTTTGAAAGAAAGTAAGATGCTTGCTTAACTGGTTTCATCGACCGGAAGAGATGATAAGTTCTAGAAGTGTTGTAAAACCGGAAATTCCGCCCAGGTAATTAAAAACAAAATGTTTATAGCAATCAGAAGGTTGTACACCTAACCTAACCAACTCAGAAATAGGAATGTGCGCATGAAACCAACAAGAATCGTACAATGCTTGAATTAAAAATACAGAAGTTAAAACAAATATCTTTGAATGTAGTGGGCCCAGTAAAACATCATCATAAACCTTAAACAATAATCTTTGACTTTGCTGAAGACACTTTGTTGCTAAAATGTCATCTTCAAGGTGAAAACATTTTTCCCTCCTAATTTCCCGGCGTGGCCCACGTGGATCTGGTGGTTTTTGGGCTTCGATAGTGGGTTGGCGGTTGTGGATTGACCGAATTCATGCCGGAACATGGACCTGTCTGAGATGCTCGGCTTCGATGACGGCAAGCATCGGCGGTTTCAAGCTGATAGGGAAATTTTCATATGGAATCTTTCAAATCTGCCTTCAAATTCCCAACGAGAAATAATTTGAAACTCTTCAAGAAGTTCCACGGAAAACGCTCACAAATTTAGATTCTAAGAATTCACGAAACATCTTTCAAATTGAATTATGAACTGTGCATATATACAGCACATGTTATGATATCGGCAACCTGCTACAATGATGAATGAGATACTTTTTGAAAGTTGTATTATGTAATAAAGTTATAGTAATAAATAATGAATTATTCCCTAACCGTTAATTTTCTTTTATTGCTTGTCTTTTCAGTGTGCCAGTTATACGGATGAAGTGCAAAGATGATCCCAGTTTTCCCTAACAGGTAATTCGCATATAGACAAATTGTAAGCCTTCTTTTTTTGAACCGTAACTTTCCTCAAGGACAAGCCTCCCGGAATCAAAAACTAATGTCACTAACGTTTTAAAGGGCACCGTAATCAACACGGAAGCAACGTACAACTGTCATTTTTACGTCATCTCGCGCATGCAGTGATGCAGAAAAGCTGTAATAATAAAAATGACGGTTGTGCGTTGCTTCCGTATTGATTGCGGTGCCCTAGAAAAGGTCATTGAAATTATTTTGGATTCCGGGAGGCTTGTTCTTAAGTAAAGTGAAGACTATCCACTAAAAACCTCTACATAATTTTGTATTGTCTGCCCTGTTCAAGTAGACTACCCTTTCTAGTTTTTCAGTTTTTGTTTTTGCTTTATTGAATAACTTCAACCTACTTCGACTTGGTGTGGTGAGCCGCTGTTTATCCAGCCATGAATCATAATAAGAGAAACCTGGAAAATCTTGAGGCTTTCTGTGGACAGCAAACTCGAACAAATCGAGCTGCGTCATTGAACAGGGTTTTCGTTTTTTCAACTTTATTTGAGTGATTTTTCAAATTAACAGCGTTCATCACTGTAGGAGTGTAGAGTTTTTGTTTTATTTCGTTTGTTGACTCGCTTAACTTTCGAGTCATTCGCATAGTTAAAGTATTCAGTGGGTACATTCAATGTCTGTACTCAAAAAGATATTTTAGTTGGTCAGACACCTAAGTGGACCAAGAATGTGACGGGTGTTGGGCTGTATTCTGCAAATATTGTAAATTTTGACTAATTATGTGCACTGCAGAAAAATCTACTTTTTCATTTGGCGCCATTCAAATGATTTTATGTATATCCCCAATTTAGTACGGTCTTCAATGGTTTTCAAGATCCAATTCATTACTTTAAAAACCTAGTTTATGATCAATATTTTATGTATAAATAATTGATCGCATACTTATTCATCTTCATTTACATGAAAAAATCAAATGTTGGTGCACAAGATTCAAAGATATTTACATTTTAGCAAACACATACTTTTGCGCAAAGTTCAAGTTCCAAATTTCAGAAACGACTATTTTTCTAAGTACGACATTGGATTTTACATTGGAAATGATCCCCATCCCCCGAGTAATGAAATCTACATTACATGTCTTAAGCTATGGCTACTATAAAATGTTCGGCATTACCTACGAACTGTCGCTATGTACAACATCTTTATCTTCAGGCCCTTAAGCATCCATAATGATAGAATACATAAATATTAATGTCCCCCATAACTCGCCCAACCCATCCCAAAAATCGCTTCCCGTTACTTCACCCACAATCCGTACGTCACACACAAGACCCGTTCGCTGCTAACGAGAAGCTACTTATGTAGGAACCCCCGCTCGCCCGCGCGAAGGGAATCAATGGCGAGCGTAGGAACCTATGTCTCTGCCTGTTCTACCCACCAACCGTGGCAACCGCGAACCTGTAATCCACTACTCCTCATCCATCAGGTCAGTGCCAGTGGTTTGGCTGACTGTTGGCCATCATTTCAGCAGCACCTCATAAAATCAACAGTTAATTCGCCGGGCCCTAGTCGTACAGTATGTGTTGCTCAAAAAAGTGGTAAATTGCTTTTTCATATGATTTATTTTCAGTATTTTGTGAAACTAAAAAATACTGAAAATCATATTAACACAAAGAACACAAATGAGTAAACGTAGCTATTATTTGTATCATAACTTAATAAAGTTCGAAAGTAATAGCTGAACATAACACTTCCTGTGGCTCAAACGTGTAAGGAATAATTCGATTGAAAAACTATTCGAAAATTTCGCTAATGTTTGATTTATATTTTTTTTGTAGACACCCATATAATCAAATATGACATCTTTGGTGGGAAAATGGAAAATAATTTTATTTCCTTATTTTCTAAACAGTAACTTCATTTTTTGAAACACGCCCTGTAAACAAACGCAGACTGCATTCTCACTGTTTGGCTCAAAGGTGGGACCGGGCAGCGGACAGGTGGCTTGCTGTATTTGACGAAACAAAACCTCCGAAATTATGAAGTAGAACAGGCAGCAAGCTCGCAAGACGCGCCAAGCAGCGCACTGCACCATCTTTGGTTTTAGGTTCAGGGTGTGGGCAGCATGACGCGTCGTCGACGGCTAATGATAATTATGACAACCGGTTGATGAGACTAATGACGGCCGGTGGATACGGTATTAATGTGTGGTACCGGGCAGTGAAATATGGATGGGCTGCCGTAAACTCGAAGATGCGCTTCAGTGAGCCCTAGAATTGTTTGCGTTCTTGGCTAACGGTTGATGAGGATGGGTGTTTGAAAGAGGTTTGGTTTTACGAATGTGTGATTTGGAAGTCAGAGATTTGCTTGCTCGTGACGTATTAATTAAGGTTTACATTAGAATTATTTTTCTGGAATTTTGCCATGTCTCAATAACTTTTGAAATCTCAAAATTATCAGAATTATTTAGAAGTTGTCTTTATTTTATACATATCAGTAGAATTATGTCACTTACGAGATCATCTCATGGACAGGGTCATTTTACCGACAGAATATTTTAATTTACGATGAAATTGATGTATAAAGTATTGGATCACACTTTCCAGGATTATCTGCCAGAACACTATTTCATATATACTTTACCCATTCCTAAATTTCCCTTTATAATATTTGATTTGATCAATGAAGTAACAACTGGACAATGAAGTGGTAGCCAATCGGATTCATGGAAGGGAAGTATTAGACGTTCGCGATTATTACTTTTATCTCCAACAGTTGTTAACCAGTTGACGGGCCCTTCTTCAAAAAACCATCCCGTGGAAAGCTTTACAAGTATTGCATATTTCATTATTCTTTTTGTTGGATCATTCTGCTGCAAGGAGATTCTCATTTTCCCTTGGATTTCGTGTAAGTGTCTCTGCTTACACCACCCCCATTTTTGGACCTTCATACAGCAGTATGTTGAATTCAAAATTATATTGAAAATTGACCTTACTGTCAAGTGGAACCGTATGCAGAGCAAGCCTCCAGCTAGGATGGTAACTGCCCTACGGTACTCCAGAAGGAATGCTATAGACATCGGACTTGGCGCCACGTACTTTGACGAAAGCCTTGCGGGAGGATAAGTAGGGGAAGATGATCGGTTGTGGACATCGTACGGTTATGGGCGTATCTTTTGACAGATGATAGAAGCTGTCATTCTGACAACCGTCATGTGTTTGCTATAGTAACATGATGTTTTGTGCTCAATATCAAACCAGATAGATATTTCTACTTTGAACTAAGAACATTTTTTTACAAGAAAAACAATACGAAAGTTTTTATTGCCTTTTCAAAGTGTTATAAAGTTAAGTGATTTAATTAAAAAATAAAGTTCCAATGCGTATTTATACAGTAAATTTAATCTTTTTTAGGTTTGCAATACCTGACGTACGGTGAACACCTGGTCCAGTGGTAGAACGTTCGCCCATGAATACCGCCTGGTACTGCTCCACGAACTCTCTGAATTGGTAGATTAAGGTTTGGGAGAGTACCTTATTGCGCGGTAGTTTCTACAATCCAGCTTACACCTTTTTTTAGATGGGACACACGACACCTTCCATCCACCTGCGGCAGAATCTCATCCTCCCAAACCTTGAATTACCCAGTATCGCTCAGTCAGTGAGCGCAGCACCACCTAACCACCGTGTTTAAACTGCTCTCCTGGTAGTTGGTCCACCCAGGGCATTGTTGTTTTTCATCCTGCGATCTCCTCCCGGATTTCCTGGAGATTCGAGCAGGAAGACGTATGCGCGCTCCCAGGTCATTACCATACCGCCATCTTCGTCTGCCACATCGCCATTCAGGTGCTCTTCGTAGTGCTGCGCCACCTTTGGATCATCCACGCTCGTTCGTAAGAAGGTTTCCGTTTATGTCCTTACACATATCAGGCTGTGGCACGTGGCCCTTACGTGAACGGTTTAACTTCATAGAGCTTTTTGTGTTATTAGCGCGGTACAGTTGTTCCGTCTCTTCACGATCTCGATCTTCCTGCTAGCGCTTTTTCCTCCGGATTATCGAGTTTTGTCTGTTCCGCGCCCGTTTATATCGTGCCTTGTTCGCCCTCGTGCGGTGTTGCAGCAATCTCGCCCATGCTGCATTCTTCTCTTCTACTAACTGTTTCCATTCGCCGTCACACCAGTCGCTTCTGATCTGGTGGACCGTGCCAAGTGCAGCGGTTGTGGTGCTACCAATGGCGGATTTAATATCTCTCAGCCATCTTCAAGAGACGCCGCGCCTAGCTGCTCTTCCGTTGGGAGTGCCACTTCCAGCTGCTGCGCGTATTCTTTGGCTAGTCTACCGTCTTGTAGCGCTCAATGTTAGTTGCGGCGTCCGACTTCGAAGCGTGTTGTACACCGTCGAGAGTTTTGAAACAGACATACTGCAAAGAGGTAATGGTCGGATTCAATATTTAAGTGCGGACGTTCGTGATGTCGGAGAAGAATTTCACGTCGATTAGAACGTGGTCGAGGTTTTCCGTTTCCAGGTGTTCTCCATGTCGCCTTGTGGATATTTTGCGGGGAAAGGTCGCGACTACCATTCCGCGGAGGCTGCAAAGTTTATGCATCGTTGGCCGTTGTCATTCGAACGGTGTACAGTCTATACATTTCTCCCTTCCACCGTGCCAGGTCACCGATGACGATTTTGTCGTCCCTTTGGTAGAAGGTAGCGCTCGATGCCCGCTTTTTCACACTTTCTGTCCTGTCCAGCAAATCGGGATGTAATTCATCTAGACTATGCTCGCAACCTGCGAAACTCAGCGACTTGCAGTTCTATGTTCCAAGGTTCCACGTGATCCTTTATTCGTCGCTCAGGTCTTTGCCGCTGATATCGTATTGTTTCATTTATGTTCTCAATTATTGGTTTTCTAGGCGGCTTATTGCCGCGCAAACCTCCTGTCTCTCGGAGGGCCGTCGTGTCAGGGCTGTTAGCGTCCCACCTAACACCAGGATCTGGGCTTGTAGCGCTTGAGCGGCACACGGTCGCTTACTTGCGGATACACGCAGCTTTTTATAGGAATTTAAAGGGCCCACTGTCAAACCCCACCACATCCTAGGCAAGCCCCACAACTCGGATGGCCTGGGAGGGATCGTCAAGTCCTTGGACATGGTCCCTGCTGCCCAGCTGCCCCTGTTCTGCTTCCGTCTATAACGTTCCACGTTCTGCCGTATACCTTGCTGCGTCCTCTGCACCTTTCATCGAACCAATCGTTCCGTCGACTTCGTCCCACATTCGACGTTGTACTCCACTGCGTCGTTATCTGCTTCGACTGTATTCCAGCAGTCCTCAAGAGGGCCCCATCGAGCTCACCCGGCAAGGCTGCCTCAAGATGCTGCGCATATGCAGTGGTGACATCAGGTTGCGTCAGTCGCTCAGGTCGTACCGCGGCGGTCGTGACCGAACATTTTGATGACGGATAGTTCTGGGCGGTTTAACCATCACCAGATAGGGGTCAGAGTCGATGTTAGCGCCACTATATGGCAGACGTCGATAATGTCGGAGAAGTGCCGTCCATCAATCAGAACGTGGTCGATTTTGTTCTGTTCGCAGTGGTGATTCCAGGTATGATGAGGCTGTGATGGAAGTAGGTGCTGCGAATAGCCATATTCTTGGAGGCGCGAAATCAATTAGACGTAGGCTGTTTTAGTTCGTCAGCTGAGCGAACTTCCCAAGTCGGACTCAACTCTTCCTCTTGGCCAACCTGAGCGTTCAAATCTCCAGATGATTTTGACGTCGGCGGCAGCTGTCGTACTCACGTTCCAGCGCGCGTAGAATGCGTCGTTATCATCATCAGTGCTTCGGGTGGGCTATGGTCGGATTATGCTGAAGTTGAAGAACCGGCCTTTGATCCTCAACCTGCACATTCTTTCATTGATCGATCACCACCCGATCAGTCTTTGCATATCGCCCATCACCTGAAAGCTGTTCCAGCTCGTGTGTTGCCGCAGCCTGATACATGGTATGATCATTCAAACGTTCGCACCATTGATCCTTCCAACAAACCTCCGCAGCGCCGCTGATGCCGAATCCACGGTCTCTGACACATCGGCGAGCATGCGTGTGCCCTCGATGAAGTTGAGAAATTTGCAGTTCCAGAACCGAGTTTCCAATCGCTAGTCCCTTTTCGTCCCAGTGGTCTTCGCCGATGGTTCCGGTCCGTACTCTTATTGTTTGTTCGTTTCCTACTACTGACACCAAACCCCTAAATTTCCGGAGGACCATTCCTTATTCCTGACCATGGCGAATTCACCTAGAGTCCCTCGCTGGCACTTACTGACATCAGCCCCTAAAATGGAGAACAGACGCTGTTGTGCCGATCCCGACATGGAGAACAGACGCTCAGTAAGATTTACACTCCGGAAAGAAGCAAACATATATTAGGCAATGGGTAGGACCCATACAATGGTAATTGAAAATCTTTCCATCAACAGCTTCTCTCTTATGTTTGAAAGAAAGTAAGATTTGCTTAACTGGTTTCATCGACCGGAAGAGATGATAAGTTCTAGAGTGTTGTAAAGCCGGAAATTCGCCCAGGTAATTAAAAACAAAATGTTTATAGCAATCAGGAGGTTGTACACTAACTCAACCAACTCAGAAAAGGAATGCGCATGATACCAACAAGAATCTACAATGCTTGAATTAAAATACAGAAGTTAAAACAAATATCTTTGAATGTAGTGGCCCAGTAAAACATCATCATAAACCTTAAACACAATTCTGACTCTGAAGACACTTGTTGCTAAAATGTCATCTTCAAGGAACATTTTCCTCCCAATTTCGCGGCCCACGTGGATCTGGTGGTTTTGGCTCGATAGTGGGTTGGCGGTGGATTGACCGAATTCATGCCGGAACATGGACCTGTCTGAGATGCTCGGCTTACGATGACAAGCATGCGGTTTCAAGCTGAGGAAATTTTCCATGGAATCTTTCAAATCTGCTTCAAATTCCCAACGAGAAATGATTTGAAACTCTTCAAGAAGTTCCACGGAAAACGCTCACAAATTTAGATTCTAAGAATACACGAAACATCTTTCAAATTGAATTATGAACTGTGCATATACAGCACATGTTATGACATCGGCAACCTGCTCAATGATGAATGAGATACTTTGAAAGTTGTATTATGTAATAAATTTATAGTAAAATAATGAATTATTCCCTAACCGTTAATTTTCTTTGTTGCTTGTCTTTCAGTGTGCCAGTTATACGGATGAAGTGCAAATGATCCCAGTTTTCCTAACAGGTAATTCGCATATAGACAAATTGTAAGTTCTTTTTGAATCAACTTTCTTTAGCAAGCTCCGGATCAAAACTAATGTCAACAATTAATAGGACTGAACAATGGAAGCAGAAAACTGTCATTTTAATTATTTCACGCATGCTGTGATGCAGCAAATCTGTAATAATAAAATGACAGTTGTGCGTTACTTCCGTATTGATTGCGGTCCCTAGAAAAGGTCATTGAAATATTTTGGATTCCAGGCTTGTTCTAAGTAAAGTGAAGACTATCCACTAAAAACCTCTACATAATTTTGTATTGTCTGCCCTGTTCAAGTAGACTACCCTTTCTAGTCTAGTTTTCAGTTTGTTTTTTATTGAATAACTTCAACCTACTTCGACTGTGGTGAGCCGCTGTTTATCCAGCCATGAATCATAAAGAGAAACCGGAAAAATTGAGTTTTCGTGGACAGCAAACTGAACAAACTGAGCTGTTATTGAACAGGGTTTTCGTTATTCAACTTCATTTGAGTGATTTTTCAAATTAACAGCGTTCATCACTGTAGGAGTGTAGAGTTTTGTTTTATTTCGTTTGTTGACCGCTTAACTTTCGAGTCATTCGCATAGTTAAAGTATTCAGTGGACATTCAATGTCTGTACTAAAAGATATTTTAGTTGGAGACACCTAAGTGGACCAAGAATGTGACGGTGTTGTATTCTGCAAATATTGTAAATTTTGACTAATTATGCACTGCAGAACTCTTTTTCATTTGGCGCCATTCAAATGATTTTATGTATATCCTCAATTTGGTACGGTTTTCAATGGTTTTCAAGATCCAATTCATAACTTAAAACTAGTTTATGATCAATATTTTTTTTTCATTTGAGATTCATAGAACATTTTATAAAATATGCAAAATATCAACTGCGTGATTGGAAACATAATGAGATGGCAAATGGTCAAGGATTTTTGAAAGGAAGCTCAAAATAAAGGTAATAGATGCAGGAGCTATCCCCCCCCCCCCTATGCATAAGGGGTAGTTACGCCTATGTATACATACAACAAACAAATAAATATTTTTTTATATGTGCAAAGTTTATACTAAGCTAGCTTTGAAAAGAAATCTATAAACAATTAACAACATTTTCACAGAGGATACGGAGCCCGTGCAAGAGAAAATAACTCAAAATTACCTAATTCTGTTATAAACTTGCCTTGCTTATTCATTATTTATTACCGAAGTGGCCTGTGCAATAAATAAAAGTCTTCTCCATTCAGCTCGCTCCATGGCTGCGCGTCACCAACCACGCAGTCTGCGGAGGGTCCGCAAATCGTCCTCCACCTGATTTATCCACATTGCTCGCTGTGCACCTCGCCTTCTTGTTCCCGTCGGATCGTTGTCGAGAACTATTTTCACCGGGTTACTGTTCGACATTCTGGCTGCGTGCCTGGCCCACCGCAGTCGTCCGATTTTCGCGGTGTGAACGATGGATGGTTCTCCCAACAGCTGATGCAACTCGTGGTTCATTCGCCTCCTTCAAATACCGTCCGCCATCTGCACCCCACCATATATGCTATGCAGAACTTTCCTTTCGAAAACTGCCAGTGCGCGTTGATCCTCTACGAGCATCGTCCATATCTCGTGTCCGTAGAGAACTACCGATCTGATATGCATTTTGTAGATAGTCAGTTTGGTATGGCGGCGATCTCTATTCGATCGGAGCGTTTTGTGGAGTCCAAATTACGTACGATTTCCTGCCATGATGCGTCTGCAAGTTTCTCTGCTGGTATCGTTATCGCAGGTCAACAGTGAGCCCAAGTACACGAATTCTTCAACCACCTCGATTTCGTCATTACCAATACAAACTCGTGGTGGGTGGCTTACGTTGTCCTCTCTTGAACCTCTTCTTATCATGTACTTCGTCTTCAACGTGTTGATGACTGAGCTTCGCTTTTCAGTCTGATGTGGGCTTCCTCCATCCTCTCAAAGTTACGTGCCATAATATCAATATCGTTGGCGAAACCAAATAGCTGGACGGACTTCGTGAAAATCGTACCACTCGTGTCAATCCCTGGCCTACGCATTACTCCCTTCAAAGCGATATTGAATAGCAGACACGAAAGACCATCATCTTGCCGTAACCTTCTGCGCGTTTCAGAGGGACTCGAGAATGCCCCTGAAACTCGAACTATTCACATCACCCGATCAATCGTCGCCTTGATCAACCGTATCTGTTTATCCGGAAATCCGTTTTCGTGCATTAGCTGCCATAGCTGATCCCGATCAATTGTATCATATGTGGCTTTGAAGTCGATAAATAGATGATGTGTGGGCATTAGGGTGTTTCAAAAAATCGATTTTGCTCCACAGCGCTCATCTGATTCTGTATCATGTTCTGAGTGTCCTCTGAAAATTTGAGCTCATTTGAATTAAAACTGATTTAGCACAAGCCGTTTCAAGTTTGCATGCAAATTAGTATGGGAGAGTTTATTTTTTCATTATACTGTCAATGACGCTTCACCATTAAGCGCAGGTTAAAAGAAAACCTACATATCTAGAAGGCATACTCAACAGCTTTCACCCAACGAAAACTGCATGTTGATTAATCGCCCCAATAATTAGTACCTAATCGATTTTAAGAAATGTTGCGAATCTTTAGTCATGATCGTTAAACTTCTTTGAGGGCATCACTGAATTGTGCAGTGCAACATAGTACCCTGAATTTGTGTGTGCTATCTTTCGCACCACGTGCAGTAATGTTGCCTGTTGAGGAGTTACGCAATTAGTTCCAGAAAACCACGGCATAGATTAAATTCGAAAACTAAGAAAATTATGTTGAGCTTTTAGTGGAATGTCTTCACTTGTCATAAGACGAGTTTGTACAATCCCATCGAATTCCACCACTTAATTGTATCTTGACAGATACGTATTTCGACCTCAACAGTGAGGCCGTCTTTAGTGCCTTGTACTTGAATCGACAAGTATCTATTAAGATACAATTAAACCACCACTTTTAATTCAGTGGGATTGTACAAACTCGTCTTATGATAAGTTCGATTAATAATTATTGAAACGGTTAATTAACATGCGGTTTTCACTGAGTGAAAGCTCTTGAGTATTCCTTTTAGCTATGTAGGTTTTCTTTAACCAGCGCTTAAGGAGAAAGCGGCATTATCAATATCATGAAAACATAAATTCCTCCATACTTATTTGCATGCAAACTTGAAACGGATTGTGCTAAATCAGTTTTAATCTGAATGAGCTCAAATTTTAGAGGACACTAAGAACATGATACAGAATCAGATGAGCGGTGTGTAGCAAAATCGATTTTTTTAACCACCCTAGTTGGCACGTTGTATTCGCGGCATTTCTGCAATACCTGACGTACGGTGAACACCTGGTCCAGTGGTAGAACGTTCGCCCTTGAATCCCGCCTAGTACTGCTCCACGAACTCTCTTGCAATTGGTGTTAGACGGCATAAAATTTGGGAGAGTACCTTTATTGCGCGGTAGTTTCTACAATCCAGCTTATCACCTTTTTTGTAGATGGGACACACGACACCTTCCATCCACTCCTGCGGCAGAATCTCATCCTCCCAAACCTTGGTAATTACCCAGTGCATCGCTCTAGTCAGTGAGCGCAGCACCACCTAACCACCGTGTTTAAACTGCTCTCCTGGTAGTTGGTCCACTCCAGGGGCATTGTTGTTTTTCATCCTGCCGATCTCCTCCTGGATTTCCTGGAGATTCGGAGCAGGAAGACGTATGTGCGCGCTCCCAAGGTCATTACCATACCGCCATCTTCGTCTGCCACATCGCCATTGGATCACCTCACGCTCGTTCGTAAGAAGGTTCCCGCTTATGTCCTTACACATATCAGGCTGTGGCACGTGGCCCTTACGTGAACGGTTTAACTTCTCATAGAGCTTTTGTGTGTTATTAGCGCGGTACAGTTGCTCCGTCTCTTCACGGTCTCGATCTTCCTACTGGTGCTTTTTCCTCCGGATTATCGAGTTTTGTCTGTTCCGCGCCCGTTTATATCGTGCCTCGTTCGCCCTCGTGCGGTGTTGCAGCAATCTCGCCCATGCTGCATTCTTCTCTTCTACTAACTGCTCACATTCGCCGTCATACCAGTCGTTTCTCTGATCTCGTGGCACCGTGCCAAGTGCAGCGGTTGTGGTGCTACCAATGGCGGATTTAATATCTCTCTAGCCATCTTCAAGAGACGTTGCGCCTAGCTGCTCTTCCGTTGGGAGTGCCACTTCCAGCTGCTGCGCGTATTCTTTGGCTAGTCTACCGTCGTGTAGCCGCTCAATGTTAAGCCGCGGCGTCCGACTTCGAAGCGTGTTGTACACCGTCGAGAGTTTTGAACACAGACATATTGCAACGAGGTAATGGTCGGATTCAATATTTGGTAAGTGCGGACGTTCGTGATGTCGGAGAAGAATTTACCGTCGATTAGAACGTGGTCGATTTGGTTTTCCGTTTCTTGGTTAGGTGTTCTCCATGTCGCCTTATGGATATTTTTGCGGGGAAAGAAGGTGCTTCGGACTACCATTCCGCGGGAGGCTGCAAAGTTTATGCATCGTTGGCCGTTGTCATTCGATACGGTGTACAGTCTATACATTTCCTCCCTTCCAACCTGTGCGTTCATGTCACCGATGACGATTTTGTCGTCCCCTTTGGTAGAAGGTAGCCGCTCGATGCCCGCTTTTTCACACTTTCTGTCCTGTCCAGCAAATCGGGGATGATCATGCTGTCGCAACCTGCGAAACCTAGCGACTTGCAGTTCCATGTTCCAAGGTTCCAATCGTGATCCTTTATTCGTCGCCTAGGTCTTTGCCGATTATATCGAGTCGCATTATCTCTTATATTGTTCGTAATTATTGGTTTTCTAGGCGGCTTATTGGGCCTGCGCAAACCTCCTGTCTCGTCGGAGGGCCGTCGTGTCAGGGCTGTTTAGCGTCCCACCTAACACCAGGACTTGGGCTGGTGCGCTTTGAGCGGCACACGGTCGCTTACTTGCGGATACACGCAGCTTTTTATAGGAATTTAACAGGGCCCACTGTCAAACCCCACCACATCCTAGGCAAGCCCCACAACTCGTAGATGGCCTGGGGAGGGATCGTCAAGTCCTTGGACATGGTCCCTGCTGCCCAGCTGCCCTGCTGTCTCCGCTTCCGTCTATAACGTTCCACGTTCTGCCGTATACCTTGCTGCGTCCTTCTCCTCCAGAATCTGTCTGCACCTTTCGTCGAACCAATCGTTCCGTCGACTTCGTCCCACATACCCGACGTTGTACTCCGCTGCGTCGTTAATGGCTGCTTTGACTGTATTCCAGCAGTCCTCAAGAGGGGCCCCATCGAGCTCACCCGGCAAGGCTGCCTCAAGATGCTGTGCATATGCAGTGGTGACATCAGGTTGCGTCAGTCGCTCTAGGTCGTACCGCGGCGGTCGTCGGTACCGAACATTATTGATGACGGATAGTTCTGGGTGCAGTTTAACCATCACCAGATAGTGGTCAGAGTCGATGTTGGCGCCACTATATGGCAGACGTCGATAATGTCGGAGAAGTGCCGTCCATCAATCAGAACGTGGTCGATTTGTGATTCTGTCTGCAGTGGTGATCTCCAGGTGTACCGATACGGGAGGCTGTGTTGGAAGTAGGTGCTGCGAATAGCCATATTCTTGGAGGCGGCGAAATCAATTAGTCGTAGGCTGTTTTAGTTCGTCAGCGCTGAACTTCCCAATAGTCGGACTTAACTCTTCCTCTTGGCCAACCTGAGCGTTCAAATCTCCTATGATGATTTTGACGTCGTGGCTTGGGCAGCTGTCGTACTCACGTTCCAGCTGCGCGTAAAATGCGTCGTTATCATCATCAGTGCTTCCGAAGTGTGGGCTATGGACGTTTATTATGCTGATGTTGAAGAACCGGCCTTCGATCCTCATCCTGCACATTGTATCATTGATCAATCACCACCCGATCACACGCCTTTGCATATCACACATCACTATGAAAGCTGTTCCTAGCTCGTAGATGTATGGTTACATCTAAACGTTCGCACCATTGATCTCTTCCAACAAACCTCCTGCAGCACTACGATGCCTAATCCACGGTCATTGAGCACATCGGCGAGCATGCGTGTGCTCCCGATTAAGTTGAGAAATTTGCAGTCCCACGAACCGAGTTTCCAATCGCTAGTCCCTTTTCGTCCCAGTGGTCTTCGCCGATGGTTCCGGTCCGTACTCTCTTATTGTTTGTTCGTTTCCTACTACTCCTTATTCCCGGTGGACCATGGTGCACAGTTTCACCTAGAGTCCCTCGCTGGCACTCGGACGATGATCAGCCGCCCCTAACATGCAAAACAGACGCTATTGTGTGCCGATCCTGACATGGAGAACAGACGCTCAGTAAGATTGGCACCTCCGGAGAGAAGCAAACATATATTAGGCAATGGGATAGGACCCATACAATGGTAATATTGAATAATCTTTTGATCAAATCACGCATCTGCTCTCATATGTTTGTAAGAAAGTAAGATGCTTGCTTAACTGGTTTCATCGACCGGAAGAGATGATAAGTTCTAGAAGTGTTGTAAAACCGGAAATTCCGCCCAGGTAATTAAAAACAAAATGTTTATAGCAATCAGGAGGTGTACACCTAACCAACTGAGAAATAGGAATGTGCGCCTGATACCAACAAGAATCGTACAATGCTTGAATTAAAAATACAGAAATTAAAACAAATATCTTTGAATGTAGTGGGCCCAGCAAAACATCAACATAAACCTTAAACAATAATCTTTGGCTTTGTTGAAGACACTTTGTTGCTAAAATGTCATCTTCAAGGTGAAAACATTTTTCCCTCCTAATTTCCCGGCGTGGCCCACGTGGATCTGGTGGTTTTTGGGCTTCGATAGTGGGTTGGCGGTTGTGGATTGACCGAATTCATGCCGGAACATGGACCTATCAGAGATGCTCGGCTTCGATGACTGCAAGCATCGGCGGTTGCAAGCTAATAAGGAAATTTTCTTATGGAATCTTTCAAATCTGCCATCAAATTCCCAACGAGAAATAATTTGAAACTCTTCAAGAAGTTCCACGGAAAAACGCTCACAAATTTAGATTCTAAGAATACACGAGACATCTTTCAAATTGAATTATGAACTGTGCATATATACAGCACATGTTATGTCATCGGCAACCTGCTACAATGATGAATGAGATACTTTTGAAAGTTGTATTATGCAATAAAGTGATGGTAATAAATAATTAATTATTCCCTAACCGTTAATTTTCTTTTATTGCTTGTCTTTTTCAGTGTGCCAGTTATACGGATGAAGTGCAAAGATGATCCCAGTTTTCCTAACAGGTAATTCGCATATAGACAAATTGTAGGCCTTCTTTTTTTGAACCGTAACTTTCCTTAAGGACAAGCCTCCCGGAATCAAAAACTAATGTCACCATCGTTTTAAAGGGCACCGTAATCAACACGGAAGCAACGCACAACTGTCATTTTTACGTCATCTCACGCATGCAGTGATGCAGAAAAGCTGTAATAATAAAAATGACAGTTGTGCGTTACTTCCGTATTGATTGCGGTGCCCTAGAAAAGGTCATTGAAATTATTTTGGATTCCGGGAGGCTTGTTCTTAAGTAAAGTGAAGACTATCCACTAAAAATCTCTACACCCAACCGGCGGCTGTAAGATTTTCTAACAATTATTTATAAGAATCTACCAAATCCTGTATAAGAACTGGGCATATGCGAAATTGTTAGATTCTTATACAAAAAATGTAAGAAAAGCTTACAAAATTGTTAGATTCTTATACAATATTTGTATAAGAATCTTGCAATTTCGCATATGCCCAGTTCTTATACAGGTTTTGGTAGATTCTTATACAGAATTGTTGGAAAATCTAGCAACCGTCAGTTGAGTGTACATAATTTTGCATTGTCTGCCCTGTTCAAGTAGACTACCCTTTCTAGTCTCGTTTTTCAGTTTGTTTTTGCTTTATTGAATAACTTCAACCTATACTTCGACTTGGTGTGGTGAGCCACTGTTTATCCAGCCATGAAACATAATAAGAGAAACCTGGAAAATCTTGAAGCTTTTTGTGGACAGCAAACTCGAACAAATCGGGAAACCTAACATAAGTTCGAGCTGCGTCATTGAACAGGGTTTTCGTTTTTTCAACTTTATTAGAGTGACTGTGACTGTAGAAGTGTAGAGCTTTTGTTTTATTTCGTTTGTTGATTCGCTAACTTTCGAGTCATTCGCATAGTTAAAGTTTTCAGTGGGTACATTCAATGTCTGTACTCAAAAAGATATTTTAGTTGGTCAGACACCTAAGTGGACCAAGAATGTGACGGGTGTTTGGCTGAATTCTGCAAATATTGGAAATTTTGACTAATTATGTGCACTGCAGAAAAATCTGCTTTTTCATTTGGCGCCATTCAAATGATTTTATGTATATCCTCAATTTAGTACGGTTTTCAATGGTTTTCAAGATCCAATTCATAACTTTATAAACCTAGTTTATGATCAATATTTTATGTATAAATAGTTGATTGCATACTTATTCATCCTCATTTACATGAAAAAAAATCAAATGTTGGTGCACAAGATTCAAAGATATTTTCATTTTAGCAAACACATACTTTTGCGCAAAGTTCAAGCTCCAAATTTCAGAAACGACTATTTTTCTAAGTACGAGTAAAGAATTCTACATTATATGTCTTAAGCTATGGCTACTATAAAATGTTCGGCATTACCTACGAACTGTCGCTATGTACAACATCTTTATCTTCAGGCCCTTAAGCATCCATAAGGAAGATCCATTAATTACGTAACGCAAAAACCCAACCCCCCTCCGCCCCATGTCACTCTTTTGTATGAATCATTGAAAATTTTTGTATGGATTGTCACACTTCGGACAACCCCCCTCCCCCTCTAAGCGTTACGTAATTTATGGATGTTCCTAATGATAGAATACATAAATATTAATATCCCCCATAACTCGCCCAACCCATCCCAAAAATCGCTTCCCGTTACTTCACACACAAACCGTACGTCACACACAAGACCCGTTCGCTGCTAACGAGAAGCTACTTATGTAGGGACACCCCCGCCCTCCCGCGCGAGGGGAATCTATGGCGAGCGTAGGAACCTATGTCTCTGTCTGTTCTATCCACCAACCGTGGCAACCGCGAACCTGTAATCCACTACTCTTATCCATCAGGTCAGTGTCAGTGGTTTGGCTGACTGTTGGCCATCATTTCAGCAGCACCTCGTAAAATCAACAGTTAATTCGCCGGGCCCTAGTCGTACAGTATGTGCTGCTCGAAAAACTGATAAATTACTTTTTCATATGATTTATTTTCAGTATTTTGATAAAATAAAAAATACTGAAAATCATATAACCACAAATATATTAACACAAAGAACAAAAAATAAGTAAACGTAACTATTATTTGTATCATAATAAAATAAAGTTTGATAGTAATAGCTGAACATAACACTTCCTGTTGTTCAAACGTATAGGGAATAATTCGGTTGAAAAACTATTCGAAAATTTCGCTAATGTTTGACTTATTTTTTTTTTTGTTGACACCCATATAATCAAGCTGAATCACACAGTAACAAAATATGATTCAAACTTTCTTCGATAATCTGGATTTTGTAATATTACATCTTTGTTGAGAAAATGGAAAATTATCTTATTTCCTTATTTTCTAAACAGTAACTTCATTTTTTGAAACACACCCTGTAAACCAACGCAGACTGCATTCTCACTGTTTGGCTCAAAGGTGGGACCGGGCAGCGGACAGGTGGCTTGCTGTATTTGACGAAACAAAACCTCCGAAATTATAAAGTAGAACAGGCAGCTAGCTCGCAAGACTCGCCAAGCAGCGCACTGCACCATCTTTGGTTTTAGGTTCAGGGTGTGGGCAGCATGACGCGTCGTCGACGGCTAATGATAATTATGACAACCGGTTGATGAGACTAATGACGGCCAGTGGATACGGTATTAATGTGTGGTACCGGGCAGTGAAATATGGATGAGCTGCCGTAAACTCGAAGATGCGCTTCAGTGAGCCCTAGAATTGTTTGCGTTCTTGGCTAACGGTTGATGAGGATGGGTGTTTGAAAGAGGTTTGGTTTTACGAATGTGTGATTTGGAAGTCAGAGATATGCTTGCTCGTGACGTATTAATTGTTTACATTAGAATTATTTTTCTGGAATTTTGCCATGTCTCAATAACTTTTAAAAATTTCAAAATTATCAGAATTATTTCGAAGTTGTCTTTATTTTGATGTATAAAGTATTGGATCACACTTTCCAGGATTATCTGCCAGAACACTATTTCATATAATCTTTACCGATGCCTAAATTTCCCTTTATTATATTACTGATTTGACTATCAATATACGAGATGGGGTGAGGAGGGTGCATCAGGGCATCAATGAAGTAACAACTGGACAATGAAGTGGTAGCCAATCGGATTCATGGAAAAGAAGTATTAGACGTTCGCGGCTATTACTTTTATCTCCAACAGTTGTTAACCAGTTGATGCGCCCTTCGTCAAACAAACCATCCCTTGGGAAGCTTAACAAGTATTGCATATTTCATTATTCGTTTTGTTGGATCAGATTATCACGTGGGTTTCGTGTAAGTGTCTCTGCTTACAGGTCCAACACCCCCATTTTTTACCCTTCATACAGCAGTATGCTGGGTTCAAAATGATATTGAAATTTGACACTAAGGTCAAGGTCAAGTGGAACCGCATGCAGAGCAAGACTGCCCTGCGGGACTGCCCTGCGGACTTGGCGCCACGTACGAAAGCCTTGCGAGAGGATAAGTAGGGGAAGAGGATCGGCTGTGGGCATCGTTCGGTTATGGGCGTATCTTTTGACAGATTATAGATGCTGTCATTCTGACAACCGTCATGTGTTTGCTATAGTAACATGTTTTGTGCTCAATATCATACCAGATAGACATCTCTACTTTGAACTAAGAACATTTATTTTTACAAGAAAAACAACACGAAAGTTTTTTATTTTAAATAGAGTTCTAATGCGTATTTTTATACTAAATTTTACCTTTTTAACCCTCTAAGACCCGGGACGAACGGATTTTTTTCAAATGGCTCGCATTCAGCACCTGATCGTCGGAATTCCTCGCGGTTTCGTTTGTGCTCAATGGGAATAGCTATATTTTTGCTCTGATACATTTTCAAATAATTTTTTTTGTTCAGGTCCGAGTTATTGCTAAAAATAAGTGTGCGCGGGGGTGTTTTTTCTATAATTCAAACATCTCTTCAATATTCTGGACTTGTTCATGCCCAAAATTTATCAAATCACCCATCAAACCAACCCAAAAAGATATTTGTAAAGATTTTTAGTCGATTCCGATGTTTTCACCATTTGAGTAGGGCAGGATTGACTGAATTCAGGGCCGCATTCAGGGGTTACAATGGTAGAGTATGGGCTAAAAATTCAATTACAATGAAATTTGCATGAGCATGCGGCTGCACAAATTTAAAAATCAGGAGTTTTAAATATTTAATTTTCAATTGAAATTGACTTTCTGAAATTCTTATCAGGGCCGTATTTAGGAGTGCCATATCACCAATTGCAATGAAACTGGGCATGCGACTGCTCAAACTTCATGAAAACACATCAGGAGCTCAAAGAATTCTGTTTGAATTTGAAATTGACCTTCTGTAATTTTGACCAGGGCCGGCTTCAGGGGTCCAAATGGGGAGAGCAAGGGCCATATCACCAAAAGCAATGGAACTGGGCATGCGACTGCTCAAACACCATGGAAACACATCAGGAGCTCAAAGAAATCTGTTTCAAATGGAAATTGATCTTCTGAAATTTCAACCAGGGCCGGATTTAGGAGTGAAAATGGGGAGGGCAGGGGCCATATCACCAATTGCAATGAAACAGGGCATGCGACTGCTCAAACTTCATGAAAACACATCAGGTGCTCAAAGAACTCTGTTTGAATTTGAAGTTGACCTTCTGAAATTTTGACCAGGGCCGGATTCAGGGGTCTAAATGGGGAGAGCAAGGGCCATATCACCAATTGCAATGAAACTGGGCATGCGACTGCTCAAACTTCATGAAAACACATCAGGAGCACAAAGAACTCTGTTTGAATTTGAAATTGACCTTCTGTAATTTTGACCAGGACCGGCTTCAGGGGTCCAAATGGGGAGAGCAAGGGCCATATCACCAAAAGCAATGAAACTGGGCATGCGATTGCTCAAACACCATGAAAACACATCAGGAGCACAAAGAACTCTGTTTGAATTTGAAATTGATCTTCTGTAATTTTGACCAGGGCCGGCTTCAGGGGTCCAAATGGGGAGGGCAAGGGCCATATCACCAAAAGCAATGAAACTGGGCATGCGACTGCTCAAACACCATGGAAACACATCAGGAGCTCAAAGAAATCTGTTTCAAATGGAAATTGATCTTCTGAAATTTCAACCAGTGCCGGATTTAGGAGTGAAATGGGGAGGGTAGGGCCATATCACCAATTGCAATGAAACAGGGCATGTGACTGCTCAAACTTCATGAAAACATCCAGAGCACAAAGAACTTTCTTTGAATTTGAAATTGACCTTCTGTAATTTTTACCAGGACCGGCTTAGGGGTCCAAATGGGAGAGCAAGGGCCATATCACCAAAAGCAATGAAACTGGGCATGCGATTGCTCAAACACCATGAAAACACATCAGGAGCACAAACAACTCTGTTTGAATTCTGAAATTGATCTTCTGTAATTTTGACCAGGGCCGGCTTCAGGGGTCCAAATGGGAGGGCAGGGCCATATCACCAAAAGCAATGAAACTGGGCATGCGACTGCTCAAACACCATGGAAACACATCAGGAGCTCAAAGAAATCTGTTTCAAATGGAAATTGATCTTCTGAAATTTCAACCAGGGCCTGATTTAGGAGTGAAAATGGGGAAGGCAGGGGCCATATCATCAATTGCAATGAAACAGGACATGCGACTGCTCAAACTTCATGAAAACACATCAGGAGCACAAAGAACTCTGTTTGAATTTGAAATTGACTTTCTGAAATTTCAACCAGGGCCGGATTCAGGGGTGAAAATATGGAGAGCGGGCTTCTCAAACATCATGAAAACACATCAGGAGCTCAAAGTATTCTGATTGAACTTGAAACTGCCCTGATACAAATTTCAGGAATTTCTCCGGAAAATACTCCAGGAATTCCTCTAGAAGTTCCTCCGGGAATTCCTCCAAAAGTTCATCCAGGAATTTCTCCGGAAGTTCCTCCAGGAATTCCTCCGGAAGTTCCTCCAAGAATTCCTCCGGAAGTTCCTCCAGCAATTCCTCCGGAAGTTCTTTCAGGAAATCCTCCGGAAAATCCTCCAAGAATTTCTGCCGAAGTTCCTCCGGAAGTTCCTTCAGAAATTCCTTCGGAAATCCCTCCAGGAATTCATTCGGAAATTCCTCCAGGAATTCATTCGGAAGTTCCTCCAGGAAATCCTATAGAAGTTCCTCCAGGAATTCATCCGGAAGTTTTTCCAGGAAACCCTACGGAAGTTCCTCCATGAATTCCTCCGGAAATTCTTCCATGAAATTCTCCGGAAGTTCCTTCATAAATCCCTCGGTAAGTTCCGCCATGAATTCTTCCGGAAGTTCCTCCAGGAATTCATCCAGATGTTCCTACAAGAATTTCCCTCAAAGTTCCTTCAGGAATTTCCCGGAAGTTCCTTCAGGAATTCCTCCGGAAGTTCCTTCAGGAATTCCTCCGGAAGTTCCTCCATAAATACTTTCGAAAGTTCCTCCAGGAATTCGCCGGAAGTTCCTCCAGGAATTCATCCGGATGTTCCTGCAAGAATTTCCCTCGAAATTCCTCCAGGAATTTCCCGGAAGTTCCTTCAGGAATTCCTCCGGAAGTTCCTCCATAAATACTTCCGAAAGTTCCTCCAGGAATTCGCCGGAAGTTCCTCCTGGAAGTTCCTCCAGGAATTCCTCCGGAAGTTCCTCCAGGAATTCCTCCAGACGTTCCTCCAGGAATTCCTCCGGACGTTCCTCCAGAACTTCAGAAGGAATTCCTGGTGGAACTTCCTGGAGCACCTTCTGGAAAAATTCTTGAAAGAACTTCCGAAGAAATTCCTGGAGGAACTTCCGGAGGAATTCCTGGAGGAACTTCCGGAGGAATTCCTGGAGGAACTTCCGGAGGAATTCCTGGAGGAACTTCCGGAGGAATTCCTGGAGGAACTTCCGGAGGAATTCCTGGAGGAACTTCCGGAGGAATCGCTGGAGGAACTTCCGGAGGAATTCCTGGAGGAACTTCCGGAGGAATTCCTGGAGGAACTTCCGGAGGAATTCCTGGAGGAACTTCCGGAGGAATTCCTGGAGGAACTTCCGGAGGAATTCCTGGAGGAACTTCCGGAGGAATTCCTGGAGGAACTTCCAGAGGAGTACCTGGAGGAACTTCCGGAGGAATTCCTGGAGGAACTTCCGGAGGAATTCCTGGAGGAACTTCCGGAGGAATTCCTGGAGGAACTTCCGGAGGAATTCCTGGAGGAACTTCCGGAGGAATTCCTGGAGGAACTTCCGGAGGAATTCCTGGAGGAACTTCCGGAGGAATTCCTGGAGGAACTTCCGGAGGAATTCCTGGAGGAACTTCCGGAGAATTCCTGGAGGAACTTTCGGAAGTATTTATGGAGGAACTTCCGGAGGAATTTATGGAGGAACTTCCGGAGGAATTCCTGGAGAAACTTCCGAAGGAATTCCTGAAGGAACTTCCGAAGGAATTCCTGAAGGAACTTCCGCGAAATTCCTGGAGGAACTTCGAGAGAAATTCTTGTAGGAACATCCGGATGAATTGCTGGATGAACTTCCGGAAGAATTCATGGAGGAACTTCCGGAGGAATTCATGGAGGAATTCCTGGAGGAACTTCCGTAGGGTTTCCTGGAGGAACTTCCGAAGGAATTCCTGGAGAAACTTCTATAGGATTTCCTGGAGGAACTTCCGAATGAATTCCTGGAGGAATTTCCGAATGAATTGCTGGAGGAATTTCCGAAGGAATTCCTGAAGGAACTTCCGGAGGAATTCCCGGAGGAACTTCTATAAGATTTCCTGGAGGAACTTCCGAATGAATTCCTGGAGGAATTTCCGAATGAATTCCTGGAGGGATTTCCGAAGGAATTTCTGAAGGAACTTCCGGAGGAACTTCGGCAGAAATTCTTGGAGGATTTTCCGGAAAATTTCCTGGAAGAACTTCCGTAGGAATTCCTGGAGGAACTTCCGGAGAAATTTCTGGAGGAACTTCCGGAGGAATTCCAAGAGGAACTTCCGGAGGAATTCCTGGAGGAACTTTCGGATGAATTCCTGGAGGAACTTCCGGAGGATTTCCTGGAGGAACTTCCGGAGAAATTCCTGGAGGAACTTCCGGGGAAATTCCTGGAGGAACTTCCGGAGAAATTCCTGGAGGAACTTTTGAAGAATTCCGGAGGAACTTCTGGACGAATTCCTGGAGTATTTTCAGGAGAAATTCTGAAATTTGTATTAGAGCAGTTTCAAGTTCAATCAGAATACTTTGAGCTCCTGATGTGTTTTCATGATGTTTAAGCAGCCCGCTCACCATACTTGCACCCCTGAATCCGGCCCTGGTTGAAATTTCAGAAGATCAATTTCAAATTCAAACAGAGTTCTTTGAGATCCTGACGTGTTTTCATGAAGTTTGAGCAGTCGCATGCCCACTGCCCAGTTTTATTTCTATTGGTGATATGGCCTTTGCTCTCCCATTTGGACCCCTGAAGCCGGTCCTGGTCAAAATTTCGGAAAGACAATTTGAAGTTCGAGCAGAATTCTTTGAGCTCCTGATGTGTTTTCATGAAGTTTGAGCAGTCGCATGCCCTGTTTCATTGCAATTGGTGATATGGTCCCTGCCCTCCCCATTTTCGCTCCTAAATCCGGCCCTGGTTGAAATTTTCGAAGATCAATTTCCATTTGAAACAGATTTCTTTGAGCTCCTGATGTGTTTCCATGGTGTTTGAGCAGTCGCATGCCCAGTTCCATTGCTTTTGGTGATATGGCCCTTGCTCTCCCCATTTGGACCCCTGAAGCCGGCCCTGGTCAAAATTACAGAAGGTCAATTTCAAATTCAAACAGAATTCTTTGAGCTCCTGATGTGTTTTCATGAAGTTTGAGCAGTCGCATGCCCAGTTTCATTGCAATTGGTGATATGGCCCCTGGTCACCCCCATTTCGACCCCTAAATCCGGCCCTGATAAGAATTTCAGAAAGTCAATTTCAATTGAAAATTAAATATTTAAAAACTCCTGATTTTTAAATTTGTGCAGCCGCATGCTCATGCAAATTTCATTGTAATTGAATTTTTAGCCCATACTCTACCATTGTAGCCCCTGAATTCAGTCAATCCTGCCCTACTCAAATGGTGAAAACATCGGAATCGACTAAAAGTCTTTACAAATATCTTTTTGGGTTGGTTTGATGGGTGATTTGATAAATTTTGGGCATGAACACGTCCAGAATATTGAAGAGATGTTTGAATTATAGAAAAAACACCCCCGCGCACACTTATTTTTAGCAATAACTCGGACCTGAACAAAAAAAATTATTTGGAAATGTATCAGAGCAAAAATATAGCTATTCCCATTGAGCACAAACGAAACCGCGAGGAATTCCGACGATCAGGTGCTGAATGCGAGCCATTTGAAAAAAATCCGTTCGTCCCGGGTCTTAGAGGGTTAAGGTTCAATGATATCAAAGATTTCGCACGAGATTTTTTTTTCTTCACATTACAAAAAGGCTGCGAAATTTGGTTGTGGGCACCCTTATTGGTGGTTATGATCACCCTCATTTTATTGACAAACCATGCAATATCGCAGTAGTTGTCTCCTATCTTAATTTTAATGGCGTTTTTATGTAGTTTTCATAGTTGTTTAGACGTAATTGATTGCAATAATGAGTTTAATTGATATTTTTGTTGTTTGAGCAATTTTTTCAACATTCCCATCAATATCACAAAGTTTTAGTGAATAGGGGAACGGTTCGGCACTTCATCCCATAACTTCTATTTCCATCAGCTTTCAGTGTATCTTTTTTCCGGAGGCATGTTTTTTTCTTATACGACTATTTGGCGGAGGAGAAGATTTTGTTCATGCGAAGAAGCAAAGGATTCCGCCAATTGTGGTAGGGACACGGCAGGTATTTCCGTCCATCGTCATAGGAGCTTAAACCATCGAAAGCAACATCCATTCGCTAGAGCTCCACTATAGCAGAACGTATCTCCTGAGCAAAGATTTGATACGAATGAGTTTGTCAAAAAAGTGTCTCCTTCATTGGTTTTCGAGACTATGACCCTTAACTCTATCTGTCGCCGAGTTTTCTAGCTTCCGAAATGGGATTTTGAGTAGCCTTCAGGGTATCCTTGATAGGGTAAAACGTCCTCTCGTTGTGGTATGTCCTAATGTTGTGGTAGTGTTTAAATAGTCCATCCTGGATATAATAGCATCCAAAACAATTGTGGATCCGCTAAAACTCTTCGAACCACTAGTACACCTTTTGTTTGGCAAAATTCCGTTCAAAATAATGAAGAATCAACTTTTTTTTTGTTCTGTTTTTGGGGGGTGCTATTCTTTTGCGCACACACCCAACCTGACTGAACTGGCATCGCAGGCCATATGTCCAACCTATTTCTATTTAAACTCCGTGGAGTTTACAATCATGGTATTCTTCTTTATCGGCATTTTTTGTCGATGTGTCACAAAGCGACTTATAATTATTTTCATTTTTACGTTCGTAGACTTGGCTTTCTTTTATAGTTATGTAGACTTTTATCCCAATATTTGGGGTTGTGTGGAGGGGGTGAGAATCGAACCCATGACCATCTGAATCAGAGTCAGACGTGTAGACAACTACTCTACGGACCCCCCATTGCTTCCTTTGAGCCTATTATTGCGGTAGTGCTAAGGTTCTGTTGTTGTGGCATCGCTCTCCATTAGAAATACAAGCAATACCACAACAATAAAACTGACTTTCAAATATAGCAACGATAGGCAACTGCGTCCTGTTATTGCAGTACCGCCATCGGGGGTGATAGTGAGTCTGGGGGGTGAGAATGGGTCATCGCTCTAACCGGCAGCCTGGAGGTCGTAGAGCAAAATCGTTCAAAAAGGTCTCTTCAGCGCCGTAGCGTGTGGTTGGCCGGGTTGGCCCCCGCCAAGGGCGCCAGCTCTTAGGGGGGCGCCAAAATTCTGAATTGCGCTATATGAAATAATGACAAATTATTCTCAAATTCACTGATTCAAAGTATTTCATTCGCAATCAACCGCAATCCACATCCGCAATCAACCGTTTGACCGTTTCGGAAAGCCCTTTTCTGTCAATAACTGATAAAGGTCTTACAACGTCTGCTCAGAAAGCATGTTCTCCATAATTTGGGAGATTTGTGTCATCGCCTCCACTGTCTTTTTCATCATTTACCTGACGGAGAAGGAAGTAAAAATAGAAAAGAGCAGGATATGCAAATGGAAAGAAGATTGGGGAAGAATCCCTAGATGAGGATTTCATTATGCCAAAGACGAAACACAGAGTTGACTGTAAAAACGCGTGCCTTAAATCCATATAGCCTATATTGTTTTTTTCGCGACTAATAAATCCAAACTGTTTTCAAATAATAGAAATAGTGATAAAGAGTTTGTGTGGATTTGATATAATTTCTCTTCTTTTAGGTAGGCAACCTATTTGAGGTCCTTAAACGGATCATTACGATCTAGTTTGATTTAGTGACATTTCCGATACACACACACCACACACACCACACACGTTGAAATTTCTTTGAGCAATGATAATTTGAATTTGATCTTTTCTATTGGGCTTGTATAATCTAGTAGAACTATAAACGAGGATGAGTATTGGAAATGATGACTCTCACCTAACGGCATGTTGAATACGAGAATCTGCATCGAGAGATTTTAGTAATGATGGCAACTGACCTTCTTTAAATTAAAATTTATTGGTCTAACCGAATCAACTAGTGTCACCATACTAACAACAGACCAACCCCGTAGGTTTTCTATACGGCTTGGTCCAATCGATATTTCTACCTTCTACCAAATTCACTCCAAAGTTGAGTATTACAAAGTTATATATTTAGTTAATATTGACTTCTACAGTACACAGATAGAAAAATCCACTGAAATTTACGCTAAAAATCATGCACATAAATGGAACGCTATTATTAGCGTAATTGCATGCGGGATATAGCCAAAATGTATACAATACTAGTTGACCCGGCAGACGTTGTCCTGCATAGTAGGCGAGAATGTGCATTCCGAACTGCCCATACAAAGTTCGCATAGGAATCACAATTTTAGGTTCTCACGGTTTGCTCAACTTTACTCGTAATTTTCGCATTAGGAAATATCATATAAACCCGTCGGAAACTATAACGAATGTTTCTGCTGAAGAAATGAAAAACATCCATCCAGCCGTTTTCGAGTTATGCGGATACGAACACAGACCATTTCATTTTTATATATAAGATTTGACGTGAATCATCAATATTGCATACAAGTTGTAAGCAAACTTGTTAGGAAGGGCACCATTTCTGCGTAGAAAAGCGTAAACTTCCGCACCTCAAGTTTTACGCGCTGTTTACTTTTCATCATTTCTTTAAGTGTAGTTCTTTCAAACCACCAACCAATCCACTTTAGGGATGGATTTTTCTTCATCTTTCTAGCAGAGATCGACTATGATGGTGATATTTGAGGTTATGGCTTTCAGTCTTCTTATGCTCAAAAACGAGTTTTACGTTTTTATCCGACGTTTCGGTTGCATATATTGTACCTATATCAAGGAATTAACTAAGTCCCGTTTTAATGTAACAATAAAACGGGACTTACTTAACTCCTTGATAAAGGTACAATATATGTAACCGAAACGTAGGATAAAAACGAAAAACCCGTTTTTGAGCATTAGAAGACTGAAAGCCATAACCTTAAATATTTTTCTTCGTCAATAAGTCAGAAGGTCTTTTCAGTCCACTCCAAAGTAGGGTTAAGCCCCAAACACAATTTTAGCGGAGCGGAAACGGCAAATTTGACATAAAATACATGGGCTTACTGTCAAATTTGCCGTTGCCGTCACCGTTTCGCTGACATTGTGTTTGGGGCTTTATTCTTGATTCGACTAGGTGATCCGATAACCTACCGGCACATATGAGAGTTGGATTTTATTGGTCAAGTTAGATTCACTAGTTCATGAATTCACAACCACGCACTACTGGATCTAGAAAATCGTTGAAATTTCTAGACATGTTCTGGCCTATTAATAATCCTTACTTCCTCCCTATTGGAACATATGCCAGTTATGGAGGCTTAAGAGATTCATGAAGCATAAATTCATTAAGTCCATAACGCAAAAAAATGGGTTTCAATCTCTCTCTACTCATATGAAAATCTTCGTTTTGAATATGCACGAAAGTAAGGGGCGCCGAAAGTATAGGGCCCTCCTTAGCCGTGCGGTGAGACGCGCGGCTACAAAGCAAGACCATGCTGAGGGTGGCTCGGTTCGATTCCCGGTGCCGGTCTAGTCAATTTTCGGTTTGGAAATAGTCTCGACTTCCCTGGGCATAAAAGTATCTTCGTGTTAGCCTCATGATATACGAATGCAAAAATGGTAACATGGCTTAGAAACCTCGCAGTTAATAACTGTGGAGGTGCTTACTGAACACTAAGCTGCGAGGCGGCTCTGTCCCAGTGTGGGGATGTAATGCCAACAAGAAGAAGAAGAAGAAGGGGCGCCAAGTAAAGGTTTTGCCAAGGGCGCTGGGATTCCACACTACGGCTCTGGGTCTCTTATATTTTAGTCTTCTTGCCCTCAATACATTCAATCCATTCTACAAGCATTCTAAGTAGTTGAAACAGTGACCCATTCTTACCCCCATTTGACCCATTGTCACCCCCGACGACGGTAGTTTGTTTTTATTGTGATAAAACATAACAACATTTAGTTTAGTTTAGCACAATTGACGTAATATTTACGAAACTAGAGTCATCATATTCAACTACTGCATAATGAAAAACCCAGATTAATCCACCTAGCGGTGATGGTGCCTTTCTCGTTTTTTTCGAGTGACTTTTGGTATGAAAAAAAGTATTTTGGCCATAACTCCGAATCCCATAGTCCGATTCCGCCAAATTTCAATACGAAACTATGGGACAAGATTTCGCGTCGAATGCAACTTGTTGCGAGCGAATCCGTTAAAGATAAGTGCCTGAAAAATGAGTTAAAATTTTGTATGTGTTTCTTATGTAGAAAAAATGAATTTTCGCCATAACTTCGAAAAACCCATAGTCCGATCTGTCCAATTTTCAATTCGAAACAATGGGACAAGATTCTGCGTCGAATGAAACTTGTTGGGAGTAAACCAGCTGAGAGTGTCCCATGTCCGAATTACATGGGAACATTTCCGCAGGTCCGGGTGAAATTTCCAAAAACCCCACTCAGTGCCGTAAGTGCCAAAAGTGGGGCATGGGCCCAGACATTGCCACATAAATTCTAACTGCATGATTGGTGGTGGAACCTCTCACCAAGGATGTTATCGATCATTTAGTAATTTGCTTTCGATCATTTAGTAGTTTGTCAATAACTCATTACAAAAGCTGAACTTCAAATGTGTTGTATGATGGACTTATAGTTCGAAGGTTTTCCTACAACTCTGCCTAATGGTTCGTTGTTTGAATTCCACTAGTAACGAAGTTAGAGCTATAGTTTCAGTAACTTAGACTAAATGATAACAAAATTCCAATCATTTAGTTTAAGTTACTGCAACTAGCGCTATAACTCCGTTATTAGTACCTAGAATCCTTACAAAGAACCATTAGGCAGAGTTGTAGAAAAACCTTCGCACTAGAAGTCCACCATATAACACATTTTTAAATTCAGCTTCTGGAATGAGTTATTGACAAACTACTAAATGATCGAACGCAAATTACTAAATGATCGATAACATCCATCAAAGTACGCCTGTTCTGTGAGAGAAGATTCTAATAAATTTGAATGTGCCAATTGTGGGGGCAATAACAAATCCAATTTCTGGGATTGCCTTTCACGCAAAAAAGTTTTGAATTGGTAACCCATTGATAACTCATGCTGACTTTGACTCTAATCACTTTCCTGTGACGTTTGAAATTTCACAAGAAGCCATTAATAATCCAATCAGCTCTTCTTTTAAATATCACAGAGCTGAGTCGGATTTATGTAAAACGTATGTCGATAGGAATTTTGATGTTGATATTCCTCTCGATACCAACAGTTATATTGATAATGCTCTCGTATTTTTGACAAATTTAGTTGTCGAAAGCAAGAGGCATTGCAATTCCTAAATGTGAAACTAAATTCAACTTCATTATTATTGACGACGATCTTCAGCGTCTTCAAAATGTGAGGCGAAGGCGATCCCATATTGAAAGTTATTTGGCGGGAATTGAATATGAAATTAAAAATTGTTTCGCTATTCAAAGAAATACCAACTTTGATAATAATGTCTCAAAGTTGGATCCCACTTCGAAACCCTTTTGGAAAATAACTAAAATTCAAATGAAATAAAATTTTATTAACAAATGGCGAAAAGGCTCAAAAACTTGCTCAGCAGTTTGGGAGTGCCCATAATTTTATACTAGGTCTCACTAGTCCTACTGAGGATCAGGTCACGCGGAAATTCGAAGCATCAATCAAGAGAATGTGTTTGACCCTTCGCTTGGAACTAGTTTGTATGAAGTAAGATTTATCACTAAAAAAAATGAAAGCCCCGGGTGACAATGGTATTGTCTACATACTTATCAAAAAAAACTTCCTAAGAGCTCTTTATCCGTATTTAATCAATTTATTTAACATTCGGATACTTGCGCTGTTGTAAAAAGTAACAGGTTCGAAAAAAGCACGGTTCTCGTTCACAACTCAGCGGGACTGCGTAAGCGGTCCAGGATGAAGCGAGTCCCGGAAGGTTACCAAATGTTTTATAGTCGCGACAGTTTAGGGCTGCAAGTGTCTCTCATAACGATAAAAAAATAAAACAAATAGATTTAATAGGTATACTTCCCAGAAAAATGGAAAATTTGACAGTGTTTGGCATGAAGTTTCGATCGTAAATTGATGAATTTTAATTTTCCTCTGTACATTATTAAACTGATCCGAAATTATTTATCAGATCGCTTACTGCAGGTGAACTATCAGAATTCGAAATTAGATAGATTACCTGTAAGGGCTGGTGTTCCCCAAGGCAGCATACTGGGGCCCATATTATATAATATTTTTACTTCTGACTTACCTGTTTTACCACCAGGGTGTCAAAAATCTTTGTTTGCAGATGACACGGGCCTTTCAGCCAAAGGGCGAAGCTTTCGTGTCATGTGTAGAAGATTGCAAAAAAGTTTGGATATTTTCTCCACTTACTTGCAAAAATGAAGTTTCCAAAACTCAGCTTATACCTTTCTCACTTAAGACGAGAACTTCTTATTTGAAACTTTCTAACAGATGTATTGTCACTATTAATAGGGTTCCAATTAATTTGTCTAGCGAAGCTAAAGTTTTAAAAAACATAATGTAGGCATTCTAGCCAAATATCTTCTTCTTATTGGCATTACATCCCACACTGGGACAGAGCCGCCTCGCAGCTTAGTGTTCATTAAGCACTACCACAGTTATTAACTGCGAGGTTTCTTAGCCAGGTTACCATTTTTGCATCCGTATATCATGAGTAAGGTGGCTCAAAAAACACTTTTCCAAATTTTTTGATGGGCCGCCCTCTTATTAAGTTCTATTTGATGCCCAGATGCTCTGGACAAAATTTCAGCCAAATCGGTCAACGTTTGGGCAGTGCTAAACTCGTTGGAAGTTTATATGAAAAAATGTATGCAGAAACATCCAAAAACAGTGATTTGCACCTGTCATAAGACGAGTTTAAACAATCCCATTGAATTCCACCACTTAATTGTATCCTGACAGATACGTATTTCGACCTCAACAGTAAGGCCGACTTGGTCGAGTCAAGTACGAGACACTGAAGACGGCCTTACTGTTGAGGTCGAAATACGTATCTGTCAGGATACAATTAAGTGGTGGAATTCAATGGGATTGTTTAAACTCGTCTTATGACAGGTGAAAACATTCCACTAAAAAGCTCAAAATAATTTTCTTATCAAAGTGATTTGCAGTTGGACGGCACAATTTACGTTCAAGAATTATGATACTCATTCAGTTCTTGTAAAATAAAATACAGAATGTTATGCTGAAAACCGCGAGAAGATTAGAGTTTATTACGCAAAGATATTAGCATTTTACTGGAGTGTTGTAGGGGTGAATTTATTTCTTTTCAAAGGTAAAAGAAACGAAATTTGCTCAAACCCCACTGCAGAGAAATGCTAATAACTTAGCCGGGCAAACTCGAATCTTCTCGCGGTTTTCTGCGTAACATTCTGTATTAAATTCTAAGATCTGAATGAGTATCATAGTTCTTCATCGTAAGTTGTGTAGTCCAGCTGCAATTTACTGTTTTGGTTGTTTCTGCATACATTTTCCATATAAACTTCCAACGAGTTTAGCACTGCCCAAACGTTGACCGATTTGGCTGAAATTTTGTCCAGAGCATCAGGGCATCAAATAGAACCGAATAAGAGGGCGGCCCATCAAAAAAATTGAACAAAGTTTTTCCCATACTAATTTGAGCCACCCTAATCATGAGGCTAGCACGATGATACTTTTATGCCCAGGGAAGTCGAGACAATTTCCAATCCGAAAATTGTCTAGACCGGCACCGGGAATCGAACCCAGCCACCCTCAGCATGGTCTTGCTTTGTAGCCGCGCGTCTTACCACACGGCTAAGGAGGGCCCAAATATAACAAACATATTAATTGTCTATCTATATCCACTTATAAACAGAAAATCAAAACTTTGTTTTTAGAACAAATTTTTGATTTTCAAACAAATTTTATTTTAGACAAATCGTTGTGCAATCGTCTTTTGCAACGATTAGCTCCTTGTACCCTTAGTATAAAGTAGGTTAAGATTAGCTTAAGTTTAAAACATTGTAATTCCTACATGGTTCAATTAAACCAGAGGAAAAATTCTAACTGCCAGAGGCAATTGAAATGTAATAATAAATTCTAAAAATGTATTTCATAGCAAAGAAGGATGAACACCTAATCTAAGAGATAATGAGCAAATAAAATTAGTTTAAAAAAATGTGCGTGTTTTACGCACACACATACATCCGCTTAATTCGTTAAATTGCGTCTTTTGCCCAGGTAATTAGTGAGCATTAAATAAAGCATTTATGTGGCATTACATGCGCCTTTACGACAAACCATTAGTCGTCTTAAATGCTATTTAATGCAGGTTTTTGCACAATATACAGCTTCTTATGTGCTTTATCCTACTTTATCGATAACCTTCGCTGAATAATTTTAAAAATAAGGTAAAAAAGCAAACCGTCTAAGTCGAGTTTAGTACTTTCCATTTTATTCCCCTGTGTTTTGTTATCTTTGCAGATACGTATTTCGACCTCAACTGTGCGGCCGTCTTCAGTGTCTCGTTCTTGACTCGTATGAAACACTGAAGAAGGCCTCACAGCTGAGGTCGAAATACGTATCTGCAAAGATAACAAAACGTAGTGCAATTACAGTCAAACCTCCATGAGTCGTTGATCTATAACTCGATATCGACTCATGTAAGCAAATTATGCCATATAGAAAAATATTTTATGGCTTACTGTGATGGTCCCTTCAAACAGCTTTCCGAGGATTTTCTATTTTCCACATCTCGATATTTCCATGAGTCGATGGTCCCTTCAATATCGACTCATGGAGGTTTGACTGTAAACGGATAGTACTAAACTCGTCTTAGACGGCTGAACACATTCCACTAAAAAGAGCTTAAAATATTTTTTCTGAAGAAAAAAAAGGTTTTTTTTTCAATGGCATTCTAATTATATTTTGTACTTAGTTTTTTTTTCATACGAGGTATACTGCCGCTAACCGCAAGTCGAGCACATCCGTATATGGGCCTCCATATACAGATGTGCTCGACTTGCGGTTAGCGGCAGTATATCGTTATTATATTTTCATATTGAAATGGAACACAATTTTTTACTCTATTCGAGCGAGATTAGAAATCGCACTCTTGCACCCGACGCTGTAGTTGTCATCGCCCTTACCAGCTGGCCTATAAGAAAAAAGTAATGCAATGTAATAATAAAAAGTGGGCAAGCTATGTAATTAGTTATAAGGTAAGAACCTGTCAGTGGTCGAAATAGAAAAAAGATTGTGCATGTATCGATTTCTATTTTAAACTGCCTAAGTTCATTGGACAGATAGTCCTCGCTTTAAGTTCATTTAGACCTGCAACATTATCACATAATTATTTAGTTTTCAACAAATTGTAAATGGTTCCATACTGGAAAACGTTCGAAGTATGAACACTAAATGTCTAAAAATGGCAGTAATGTAGCTGTTTCATTGCACTTCACGATAATCAACACCGTGCATTCAAAATGCTATTATAAGACTATGCATCTCATGATTGCTTTGATAATGCCGATTTAGAACAGCCAGGTTTACGAAATGCTTATTTACAGCATGGAACATATGCAATGCAAATATAATGCAGCTATAGTGCTTACTTTAATGCTGGGTAATTTATAACACTGTAAGTCTTATTCCTTAGGGGGTTCCGTAGCGTAGTTGGCTACATGTTCGCCTTAAAAGCGGACGTACCCGGATTAATGGCAACCAAACAATGCAACGATCACTGGATGTACGACATGGAAAAATGGACACAATGGACTCACGATGAGATGGACTGGCAGCGATAACAATAGTGGTAATGGAAATCTAAAAATAGATTCTGTGTGGATTCCGTTCAGCAGAATACCACAATAGATCTCGGCACAGTAGTGGTCAAGCAACACATAGTGTCCCGACCAGTAGATAGTAACAGGTTTGTATCAGAACTTGTTATTCTGTTACGGCAGTTTTTTTTAACAGCGGTTGTTATAAAACATGTACCATTAGTAGTTAAAATAACTAAAATTGTAACTAAATCTCGTCTAGTTTTAACAAAAATATTACTAAATATGTTGTTATTTGAACAAAAATATAACTCGATGTGTTACATAAAAAGTGGCGAAAAAAAGCTTATACTATAACAAATTGTGTTATTAAAAAGATTTCGATTATCCATAATGTAGGCAATTAACTTTTTCCTGCTGGTTCAACTTTGAATATAGGTTTATGTTATACTGAAGATGGTACCTTCGTTTTCTTTCCAATTCCTATCTACCAAAAATGCAGGCATTTTTTTCGGTATAAATAAACATAACACATTATGTTATAATCATATTATGATGATCATAAAAGTTTACTTTCCTCCATTTTTGACAGAGAATTTATAACAAAATTATTGCAAGCGTTGTTATTTGTAACAAATATTGATATAATTGTGATAAAATTTTGTTATGGCTAACTGGTCGGGGTCTAAGAAAGGAATAAGTCTCATTCCTCCTATAAATAGTTTATCATAGGGGCGAACATAAAAACTATACGTACACTTAGTGTTCGAAAAGGGAAAAACGGCCTCTCATAGCTATTTTGAAAAGTCCTTGTGTTGTGGACTTATTCTGTTAATCCAATAAAATTGATGTATAAAAGATACCGTAATTCGGGGAACATTGATCAGCGGGGTAACATTGATCAATCTTATTTTCTTGGTCAATCTATTGTTTTTTTTTTGTTTCGAAATTTGCATACGCTTTCTCTATAGATAAATGATTGATCAAAGTTACCCCAAATTGCAAAATAAAAAAAAATTGACAAAAACATTTTTCAAATAAGTTTAAAATTATTAAATTAAAAGCTTCAGGAATTCCTCCGGAAGTTCCCTCAGGAATTCCTTCGGAGGTTCCTTTAGAAATTCCTAGAAAGGTTCCTCCAAGAATTCCCCGAGAGCTCCTCTAGGAGTTTTTTTTCCAGAAGTTCCTGTGGAAGTTTCTCCGCAAGTTCCTCCAGGAGTTCCTCCGAGGGCTTTCCTTCAGGAATACTTCTGGCGTTCTTCCAGGAGTGCTTCCTGGCGTTCCTCTGGAAGTTTTTCCAGGATTTCCTCCAGAAGTTCTTCCAGGAGTTGTTCCGGAGATTCCTCCAGGAGTTTCTCCGGAAATTCCTCCAGGAGTTGCTCCAAGAGTTCCTCCGAAAGTTCCTTAAGAAGTTTATCCGGAAGTTCCTCCTGGAATTCTTCCAGAAGTTCCTCCAGGAATTCTTCAGGAAGTTCCTTCAGGAGTTCCTCCGAAAGTGCCTCCGGAAATTCCTCCAAGAGTTTCCCTGGAAGTTCCCCCAAGAGTTCCTCTAGAAGTTCCTGCGGAAGTTGCTCCAGGAGTCCTCCGGATGTCCCTCCGGATGTTCTTCCGGAAATTCCTCCAGAAGTTCCTCCAGAAATTCCTCCAGAAGTTTCTCCAGGAATTCCTCCAAAATTCCTCCAGGATCTCTCTGGAAGTTCCTCCATGAATTCCTCCGAAAGTTCCTCCTGGAATTCATTCCGATAAATTACTTCGCAAACTCTACAGAAATTACCACGAAGTCTCTTAGGATATTTCTTCTGAATTCCTTCTGAAATTCACATGGAATCCCACCAAACCCACCTCCCGAGAATTCTTCAGGAAAATTGTTCAGGAATTCTTGAAGTACTTCATATGGAAATTAAATTGTGAAATCTTGATCGAGCATTCTTCTGGAAATTTTTCCAGAAATTTTCACCCCAAAATTTCTACAGGGATTCTCCCGGAAAGTCGTCCACAAATAAATTACTGTGAAAATAAATTCTCCGGAAATTACAAATTTATTCTAGAATCTCTCAGGTAATTCCCACTGAAAATTTTCCAGAATTTCTCCAAGAACTCGCCCAGAAAACCTTACAGGATTTTTTTTTTGGTAAATTCCCTTGAAAACTCCTCCGAAATATCATGAGGAAAATACTTCGAAAACTTTCGCGTTTTCTTCAGACATCTTTAGAAATTCTCAAAAAATTCTCTCGAAAATACCTATAAAAATATCTGCGAAAATTCCTTCAAGAACTTCTCCATTCTCTCTCTTTCATGAAGAATTCTCGATGGAATTTTTGAGGGAATATCCAAAGGCGTTCATAATTTTTTTTAATGATCAATGCATGAAGTATTTCTTGAAGAAATTTGCAAAGGAGTTCCTGATTTGAAACTCAGTGCCCCAGGAAACATGTTTTTGCCGAGATTCCTGCCAATGCTTCTGAAAATCAGCAAATAATTTGTCGAAAATCAACTAACAAACGTCCTTTTTGCCGAAATATAAGTCTATTGTTTTGCTGGCGCACGGCTGTGCGGATTTTTGCCGAGCTGCAGAAATAAAAACATAAATACACACTTAGGACGTTATTGAAAATGAAAAGCAGCACTGAGCATAATTGTAAAGAAGATAATTGTTTAAAAGAGTTACGACTGGAAGATTTAGTGTTTTATTGTGTGGCTTTCCCAGTCTATTTTAGTCAAAACGATTAGTTTTGTTTTGGCCGACGTTTCGGCCTGTATATTTGGCCTTTTTCAAGGGTGAACTAATATAGAACATGGACTTTAGGAGGTACATGAGATAATTGTCATATGAACTTGGCTGAAAATATGTATTTCCGACAGGAGCCAGACAAATCTGGACTTAACATCGGTGTGGTAAAAAATATTCGTCGGCGTGATCAATTTTCATACGGCGGCGCGCCGATCCTTTTCGTCGGCGGCGGCGGCGCACAGGTCTACTTGAAATGCCCAATGGCTCAGTGTAGCAGGTGCTGAAATCATTCTGATCCATTAGCGAACTTTAAATCTATCCAAGGAAAATGTCCTTAGGCCTGTTTCCCGGGAGATGAGCTTCTACTGCCGAATAGTCCAAAGTATGATTGTCTATATTGAGAAAGATACATTGCCAACGGATAATCCTTATCCCAAGCCTTGAATGTGAGAATTCTGCATAAGAATTAAAAAAAATCTGTATTAAAACTTTGCATATGCTAAATTTCCTCACATGTCCTAGGCCGTAGAAACTTTTTTGGAGTACATTTCCTCGAATGTATCAGGAAATATGTCTAGAAAAAAATGTCCTAATCTAAGATATATGTCCAAAAATATCTATGTGATTATAAGACATAACCTGATCGAGTATTGAATAACCTATTTCAAGGTCTTCAAAACATCCTGGAATTCATAACATGTGATCTACTAGATCAACAAAGCCGTGAACGCTTACCCAAGCATTGATGAACATCCCAGCAGGTCTATTGATCCGATAGGATTTCTCTCATTACTTCTACAAGCTACTACAGGCCTTTTTGGTTCTCCTTTTGATATTTTTTTCCTCACCTCCGATAGCGATGAACAATCTTAAAAAATAATAATACTTTGTTCACTACAAAATATATTTATGTAGTCATATATTATTATTTAGATGTTTTCCCTTCTTTTTAAACCGTTGTTAAACTTTTTATCTTCTATATAATAAAAATGAGTTGAGATTTCCTTCCTGACGATTTAACTGGCGAACGGGTTGACCGATTTGCAAGACTTTTTCCATAATCGATTCGTTCTGGGAACCGCAAAGTTTGTATATACTAAAAGTTGGTTAATATAACGGGGAAATGTAAAAAATCATTAGAATACTATTTTGGGTCAGCTGTTGAGAAAAGCAAAACAAACGCACGGAAATTGATCTAAAGTGCGGTACTGCAAATAGTTCATTGTGACATTTTCAACACCCGGGCAAAGCTGGGTTTCTTTCGCTAGTATAAAATAAATCATATCATAATTGAGCCATACGACCATTATGACGTTTCGTGATGCAAGACTGGTAAGTCGAGCAGACTGATAAGCGATCATAGGCAAGGATATTTTCGATTATATTGTAATCTGTGTTGAATCATTTAGTTGTTTGTCAATAACTCATTCCAGAGGCTTAATTTCAAAATGTGTTATATGGTGGACTTCTAGCATTAAGGTTTTTCTAGAAAAAAAATGTGACGTCATTATTGACGACCCCCAATATAATCTACAGTAAACTTCAATGGGCTCTTATTATAAGAATACCAAAAAAAACAATACTCCAAAAAAGTTACATTAAGAATAAAATTCATTCTACAGATGCCTTTAATGCAAAATATTTAGTTTTAGACGGCAAAATTACCAAAAAGTGGAAAAATTTGAAAGACAACTTCGGTAAAAGTACCAAGAAACAGGGCAAATCCGAGCAAGTAGCTAATACTGATGGAGAAAAGAACATTTATGCTCGGCAACTGTCTTTCCATCAACAAGCTGGAGCATTAACAGAGACGGAGTCTTGTTTGGGCGGCGATGGTCAATGGGACAATGATCCGAATAATGACCAGCAAGAGGTCGAAAACCATAACTTGGAGAAATTCAATAATAGTGTGAATAACATCCGGAAGCTAAAAAACCGCCTATTACCCAGACTAAACCACGAATGAAGTAAAAGGATTTAGAAACCGCTTTGATTGATTTTATAAAGGCTCCTGTACAATCAGCACCTATAGTTCAGGAAGCAAATGCATTCTTTGAAAGTATCAGCGAGGAATATCTCCATTCCGAATAGAACATGTACTTGCATGGCATTGGTTTGAAACTGGGATTTGAACTTATTATTGATGTTAGTTATTCTTTCTTGTTGATTGTGTTCGTTACTTACGTAAGCTGAAAGTTTCACTGTCTAAAATAAATAAACCTCGTTATTCATGGAGACTATGGATTTTAAATCTAAAGGAAATAAATAAACGAGATGTCTAGTGAATTTCTATATCGACCATTTCTTTTTCAGTCAAATTCTTCCATCTTCCATCCAAAACTAACTTTTCCCTTGATTTTATATTGTCTTAATCGCTTGTGAATTTTGTATTTAGACAAATATTGACATTTATTGCGTAAAAAACAAGCAAAGCAAGCCATTTGTTAGTTCAATACAGGTAATATAAAATTACACATTTCAAATAGTTCCCAAAAAAAGGAAGTTTGCTTTGTTTTTATATGTATATTGAATTGTTGTTGCCTCCACAATTAAATTGTATTAACTCCATTCATCATTGTATGAATACATGTTCCTAGTGGTGCACAAATAAACTTTTAACATTTATCATATCGTTTTTGGGAAAACTCCATGAAGAATGCATTTTTTTCCAAAAATGGTGGCAATGCATTTTAATTAATTTTTTTTTATATTTTATATTCAAAAAAGACATTATCACTGCTAGGTTGAAAACCAAGATAATTCCACTAGCGGTGATTATGCCTTTCTCGAAGCAATTGGTATACATCGCCTCAGCGTAAGAAATTCAATTATAATTGCCTACCTTAAGGCGTTTACAGGGGCTTGCTTTATAGATAAATGATTGAAACGGTTGATGACGGTTACCCAAAATTGAAAAATCAATAAACTAGACATATGTAAAATGTTCAAAAAAGTTTAAAATTATCAACTAATCAAGAACAACAGCCTTATATCACAGACAAACAGACGTAACACTGGAGAAATTATCATCGTCCATGACTTCATCGATCCATTTGAATTAGATTAATTGCGAGTTTCACAACTGGTGGCGCTAGCGTCGTAATCCTTTGAGTTTGACATTTCACTCCAGCGCCTCCTGGGGACGTTGTCATACGAAACATTGTTTCGTGTAACATGCTCGCAAGATGGTGGTAGAGGAGTAGGACGATGGATTTTTCAGAAAAATGTTCAAACTGTAACGTCTGTTTGTCTGTGCTTATATGTTCTACATGTAGCACTCGTTTTAAAAATATGAAAAAAACATGATTTCACTTACGGAGGAAATATTCACAAAAGAATAAAAAAATAATCAATGTTCCCCTGGATTACGGTACCAATTTTATATCATTATATGTATTCAGTAAAACAATCTTACCTTAAACTTATTGTGAATATTTCTGTTGGAGGATTAGCACGTCTCATCACAGTGTTCATAGACTGGATTTTCTCTTGGATTCTCTTCAACAACCCGTCGAAAGATTCGACGCTCATTCTAAAACATCTGAAAAAACATTCGGGTTTGCCTCACAGATCTTCAAAGCTGGTCGTAAATGCTCCCTCTCAATTGCGTAAATGAATTAACCCAGAAACGACTATTGCTTTTTTGATCAAAGGCTTTTAAATCCAATAAAACCAACGACTTCGAATATGCCAAAAAAAACGAAGGGTTTGTTTCCAATAACTATATTCATCAAATTCACTAACTCAATAGAAGGTTTCAATGTAAATTTTCCGTAGATCCTATATATCACAGTTGAGATAGTATAATCATTCTCATAAACTTAAATATGCAACTACCTTTCGACGAATACCGACCAACTGCACTGCTTACTAAAATGTTGTTCGATGCCATACTACCAGCACGCTAACCTGGCATTCCGCTATTTACAAAACATCTCGAAGCATTAACCGTGGACAAGAAAAAACAAAACACTGTAACAGTTTGTTCGATCCCTTTAAACATACATCTTGATTGATGAATCCCTCGCACAACAATTGCAGTTACAGCGTCGGCCGCTGCAACAACGGCGTAACTCTTCAACCGTTTCGTTCGCCGATCGCCGTAACCGTACGGTCCCGTGAGAACACTATCTTCCCCTGTTATCGGAATTCAAAATTCCAACGATGATGGCGCTGATGATGATGATTATGATAGCGTGATAGCATCGATGGGACCCAGTTTCCTGCCCATCATTTATCATTATCGTCTTTATCGCGCGGCGCACCTCTTCTTGGTCAGACTCCATCAAACCATTAGGGGTTGCTTTTTAGCTTTCATCAACGACTGTTTCGCTGGCCGCTTCCGATCGGGCTTGGCAACAGCAAAAGCTCGGCAAGCCTTCCAATAGGTACTGCTCAATATGATCATCGTTTAGATTGACTAAACCGCAGAAAGCAGCACGTTTTATTTCTAATTCAGAAAATTCGCTCGACTGACTTACTGCTAAAGTCGGATATTGCACGGTAGCACTATGGGATGTTATACCTCTCCAGATGACCATCCAAGTTACGTAGAGAAAGCTCACAATTTTTTTTCTTCACTGTGTTGGAGGATGGAGGAACATTGTGAACAGTATTCTTGACTCTGGGCATATTGAGAAAACATATAGCCTTTCCGTACACTTAGTGTACGAGAAAGACTAAAATCAATAAAAATAAAAAAAACTATCAAACAACTGAGTGAATGGACAATAAACGGTTTTAGAAAAAAAGGTCACCTAGAAAAAAATACTCAGTTTTAGAAAAAAAGGTCACCTAGAAAAAAATACTCAGTTTAATTTTTTTTTATGGAAATTTTAATATTTTTTTGCTCTTTTTTTAATTTTTGTGGAAATTTTTTATTTGTTTTATGAAAAAGAAACTGTTTTGTGGTAGAACTGGCAAATTCTTTATGGGAAAATCTTTTTTCTATTGCTATTTTAATGTTTAAAATTAAGAAAATTCGTTTTTTGGAATGTTTATGAAAATTTAGCATTGTTTAGAAACATTTTTGTTCATGTCTTATTTTCGTTATCATTTAGTTTACATCTAAACAGATGACACTGAATCAATTTGACGCCACAATACACGGTTCGAGGTTCCATCCTCATTTCACGACTAACATTATTATCAGCCGTTAGCAAGGATCCAAGGTAGACGAATTCATCGACCACTTCGAAAAAGTCCCCGTCTATCGTAACACTGCTTCCCAGGCGGGCCTAATCGCGCTCGTTTCCGCCCACAAGCATGTACTTTGTCTTCAATGCATTCACCACCAGTCCAACTTTTTTTGCTTCTCGTTTGAGGCGAGTGAACAATTCTGCCACCTTTGCGAATGTTCGGCCGAAAATGTACATGTCATCCGCGAAATAAATAAATTGATTGAATCTAATGGAAATCGTATCCCGGCTGTTAAACCTGGCTCTAACAATCAGTTTGTGCAGGCAAGTGGTCAGCTTTTCCGAGCCCATCCTAACCATCCACAACTCAAATTTTTGTTTTCGCTCAAAATCACTATTTTGCTTCCTAAAATCGATTTGAACACGTTTTGGACATATAAAACTTTTAATTCGCGATATCATCAATTTCACGTTTTGATTTGTAATAATTTTGTTTTAATTTTTTTTATCCAAATAAATAACTTCATCTTTTTTTGATTTTTCAACATATTTGAAGATTTTCAAACTCCAAACTCCTGAAATAGTTTACTTGAGAAAAAATACTATACTTCAAATATTTCTCTCTTCAAAGGTCTATGAGCAAAAACACCGAGAAACAAAGCATTATTCAATTTTCAATTTTTTTTATGTGTATAGAATTTTGGAAATTAACAATCAACCACTATTAAAAATGCATTGAAGTTTATATAATTGATCGACATCAAAAACTCTGCGAAATCTGGAAAATTGAAAATTACAAAACAAATAATCAAAGTACCCCGTCTAAAGGCGGTCCATAATGGAACAATCTCTTAAAAATTTCTTTGAGGCATATAATACAAATTAAGATCCATGTTTTGTTCATAGAAAGTGTTCATGAACATAAACGACAACAAACAGTGTCGGACAAAACTATAAGACCAGAGGCCGTTTTTATACAAAATGACCAACTTTGGAGGGCTGTATCTTGACTTGTAGTTGACCAATGACTAAAATAAAAAATTAGAAATTTCCCATAGAAAAATAGAAAATTGCCAATAAAGAAATCAGGGTATGAGCAATAAATAAATATAAAATTTCCACGAATAAATCAAAATTTCCATAAATAATTAAGAATTTTCCACAAAACTAAAATAAATAAGCACTTTTAAAAGCAAAAATTGCAATTATAAAAGAAGAATTTTCCATAAAAAAAAAACAAAATGTCCCACGAAAAAAATATGGAAATTTTGCATAAATAAATAAATATTAGCAATAAAAAATTACAAAATTTTCCACAAAATGATCAGAAAAGAGCAATAAAAAAATAAAAAAAATCCGTAAAGAATTATGAAAAAGCCATCAAATTGTGCTTTTTTTTTCCATATATGACCCTTTCTTTAAAAGCGTTTAAAGTTCATGTAGAACAGAGCTTCCCAAACTTTTGGGTATGCGACCCACCTAGCCAAATTCTATATGTCTCGCGACCCACCTATGAAAAAATACATTTTATCAAGTAGTATTAAGCATTAATTGAAACAGAATGTCATCTGTTTCGGATTCTTCCACATGAAAAATATGTAAAACATGTTTGTCAAAATGTTAGCGTTTTTATTTTACTTCATTAAGGGGACAGCTTTAAGGCATAAATGTTTTCTAAAATAGCGTGGTGATGAATATTTAAAATAAAATGCGGCTTGAACTTGAAATTATGTTCCTGACAAAAATGATCAAAAGGTTCGGCATCGGAGCTGCAATTAATATTTGTTCTACGCGACCCACCAACAATCCGCTCGCGACCCCCCTGGGGGTCGGGACCCACAGTTTGGGAAACCATGATGTAGAATTTCATCAGCTTTATTGCTTTCATGAATTTTTTTATGGAAATTTTCTTATTTTTTTATTGCTCTTTATTGATTATTTTGTGGATTTTTTTTAAATTTTTTATGCTTTCTTGCTGCAGCGCGACCGCCCGCGCTGCGTCCTTCTCCTCTAGAATCTGCCTGCACTCTTCGTCAAACCAATCGTTCCGTCGACTCCGTCCCACATACCCGACGTTGTTCTCTGCTGCGTTGTTAATGGCTGCTTTAACTGTATTCCAGGGGTCCTCAAGAGGGGCCCCATTGGGTTCACCCTCTTCCGGAAACGCTGCCTGGAGATGCTGCACGAATGCAGTGGCGACATCAGGTTGCTTCAGTCGTTCTAGGCCGTACCGAACAAACAAATAAACTATGTCTGCAGTGGTGATTTCCAGGTGTACCGATACAGAAGGCTGTGTTGGAAGTAGGTTCTGCGAATGACCATTTATCATCATCAGTGCTTCCGGAGTGTGGGCTATGGACGTTGATTATGCTGAAGTTGAAGAACCAGCCTTTGATCCTCAACCCGATCACGAGCCTTTGCACATCGCCCATAATTATAAAAGCTACTCCCAGTTCGTGTGCGTTGCCACAGCTCTGGAAGATGCTATGATTACCTCTAAACGTTCGCACCATTGAGTCCCTTCCAACAAACCTCCTGCAGCGCTATGATGCCGAATCCCCGATCTTAGAACACTTCGGCTGTACCGATTTGCAGTTCCTCGAACCGAGTTTCCAGTCGCTAGTCCATTTTTATCGCTGTGGTCTTCGCCGATTTTTCCGGTCTATACTCTCTCGCTGATAATTCGTTGCTGTTTTTTTAAAGCTTGTTTACAGAGCCTGACCCCAAGCTTCTAAATTTCCAGAGGACCATTCCGCCTGAATTTCCGGTGGAACATGGTGCATAATTTTGCTTAAAGTCCCTCGCAGACACTCGGACGATGATTAGCCGCCCCTAACATGGGAAACATCTGTGGTGGGCCGCTCCTAGCATGAAGAACAGACGCTCGATCAGATTTGCATCTGAGTCAGCACCACGAGAAGGTAGGGACAGAAGTTGCTGGGTAAGAGGCAAAGGACCACGATATGGGTTCTATTTTATTCCTTCAGGCTCGCGAAGTACCAAAAGATACGCTTTATCCAGCGTTTGCTGTGTCGAGATTTGTTGAGTTTTGCTCCGTTTATTTGCCAGATCTTCATTTTGCACCTTCCAGAGCTTTACCGGAAAGCCATGTTCTAAGCATTATATGCCACAGTTCAATTCGTTTCACTGTGTCGTACGCTGGATTTCAACCAGGAACAGATGATTTGTCGCAGAGTGACCATCTAGTCCGTTGTTTATCGACCTTCTCGAAAACCGCTTTGATATTCGCCGCCAAAGGTCTCCGCAAAAGGGCACAGTCTGTTAAACAGAATTCGAAGGAGTACCTTGTATGCGTCATTGAGGAGTAATGTACACCCAACCGGCGGTTGTTAGATTTTCCAACAATTATGTATAAGAATCTACCAAAACCTGTATAAGAACTGGGCATATGCGAAATTGCTAGATTCTTATACAAATATTGTATAAGAATCTAACAATTGTGTAAGCTTTTCTTACATTTTTTGTATAAGAATCTAACAATTTCGGATATGCCTAGTTCTTATACAGGTTTTGGTAGATTCTTATACAAAATTGTTAGAAAGTCTAACAACCTCCGGTTGGGTGTACAATGTACATACATAATTAGCACAATAGAGCCTGTGCCCTTTCTTGTATAAAGGGCATATGAGGCCATCAAGCCAGCTCAAAGGCATTTCTTCTCCATCCCAAATCATTTCAATCACTTGGTGGAATTTTCGTTCAGCCGGTCACCTTCAACTTTAAGCAGCTCGGCCGTGATTCCATCCTTTCTCATCTTGTCTAGCGTTGGTGGTTTCACTGCTTGTCTATTGCGTATCTCGATTCGAACGAAGTTTTATCGAATCGAGCATGCACTCTAACTTTCACCTACTCAGTGACTGAGTAAAATTGTATTGCCATCTCTTTTCTTCCCACGGAAATTTTACTCAATTTCCGTCAAAAGCAGGATTACTCATAGTTTTGAGTTGTCCTGCTTTTGACGGAAACTGAGTAAAACTTCCGTGTGATAGAAATACAATACAATTTTACTCAGTCACTGAGTAGGTGAAAGTTAGCGTGTGTTTGACATTACGATTTTCGATTCGATGTCGAAAACGAATGATCGTTCGAGGAGGTACAAGAATAGCGAGATGGTTTGGCTTTATGGATACTCGATAGCACACTGGAGAACGACTCAAGTCGAATGAAAAACTCTCGTCGTTGTTATCTTTGCAGATACGTATTTCGACCGCAACTGTGTGGTCGTCTTCAGTGTCTCGTGCTTGACTCGACTAGTCGAGTCGAGTATTCGAGAGTTATTCTGCCCATGATCGCATATTTGTAACACTCGCATTTTTGTTCATTTTGTAAAGAAATCAGAATTGTGAATTGTCAGAAATCTCAATTAACTGCATTTTTATCCCACAGCAATAAAATAGGCTTTACTATCTTACTTATCTGTGTCAAGCTGGAAATGATTGACAAATGATTTACAAAATCAACCGAAATGCAAATGTTACAAATATGCGATCATGGGCAGTATTATTGTTGAAAGTTTATAACTATAATCGCAACTTTTTTGTACCTGAATGTATGTAATTGAGATGAAATAGAATTAATATTTTATTATTGTATTTCGTATGAAAGAATGCCATTCATTTCTAATTAGATTTTTTTTGAATGGATTTTGTTTAATTTGGTTGATTTTAATAAATCATATAAAATATTGATAAAGTGGGCCAAACACAAATTACTTTATTTAGTATTATTAATATATAAAATATTGAAGTCGCTGTTTATGTGGGGGATACGGACTGCGTAAATTCCAAAATTCACATAAAAATCACGTATATCCCGAAATTCATGTAAAAAACGATTGCAACCAAAATAGTTTTTTTTTTCGTGATTTTACGTATTTCTTGGTGATTTCGAAAAATCACGTGAAACATCTGAGGAAATTCGGTGCAAAGGGGTGTAAGACGACCCCAGTGCATTTTAGTAAAACACATGATTGAAGCATCAAGGTAAGTTATTATTAAGCCTATCTTTAGCTTTAAATTTCTAGTTTAAAAATAAACGTTGATCGGTTCGACATACTCAACTAAAAATTAATTTTTGTCGTAGCAGTATCTCAATTGTAAAAATGTTGGGCTTCGTGGCCGTGCGGTTAGCGACGTCAATCGTCTAGACGCATGTGCTATGGAGTGTGGGTTCGATTCCCGCCCCGGTAAAGAGAAAACTTTTCATGATCGAAAAATTCTCCACTGGTCCACTGGGTGTTATGTGTCCGTTGTGTAATGAAAGGTGTAAAGTAGCAACCCTATAACCAGAGACCGGCGGAGTGAAAAACTGACGAAATGGCAACGTATGAAAATGCATGAAATCGGTTAAATTATACTGGCAACACTTGGACTTTTTGCTTGCTTCTTATGGAAGCAAAAAGTAAACAAGTCGAATTGGAACCGCTTTTGACGGTTCGATTGGAAACAAGATGGCGTCTTCGCCGATCTCTTATTCTAGTATTTCTAGTGTAAAGTGTTCAGTCTGAACGACCTCTGGTCGAAGACGATGTTCCTATCTTTTATAATAATCCCTCTGTTTTGCCTATTCTGGTCATATAATTAAAAAAAAGCGGAGTGATTCTACTGCATCCGATGTTTCGACCGTTGGTTTGGACCTTCTTCAGGGAGGTCTACAAGATTTTTATTTCAATTTTTATTTTTATTTTTTTGGATACATTTTGATATAGAAAAAACTTACTGTAGGGGTACCGCTACATGTGTATCGCCTATTGGTGGACGTTTAAATGTCGGGAGAATGGTTTTAGAGCTATAACTGTAATAAGGACTGTTCATTAAAGAAAGTGGACACATGTTTTTTGATGGAACATGTTTATTTTGAAACAAATTCATAAGGTTGCTTTATATAAATTACAATCAACATACATATGAACGAATTCACGTGATTTTGAATATTTACTTCTCTTTTCTGAAGAATGATCGGATTTTTCTTATGACAGCTCCTATTAGATTTTGCACAACTTCTTCCGTAACTTTTCGTTGTGCCGCAGACCAAATTTTCTTGAAGCAGTCAACAGAGCTTGCTTCTCTACTATCTACCTTAAGATGCCGCGTAATTATTGCCCAGTATTTTTCCATAAGACGCAGTTCAGGGCAGTTTGGTGGATTTAGGCATTTTTCGACAAGATCGACTTTTTCCTTCTTCAGCATCTCCAACGTAGCAGAAACGTAGTGAGCCGATGCCACATCCGGTCAAAACAATAGAGGATCCGTATGCTTTCGGTAGATGGTTAGAAGTCGTTTTTTGATACATTATTTTCTTCAATTTTCACCGTTGTTTGTGAAACACGGAGTCACAGGAGCAAATTTCTTGCCATACCAAAACATTTTCCCCATTTTTTTCGGTTCGGATATATCGCACGTCATCAGGCACATCTGTCCTTTGTTCAGCGTTGAAAAAATGTGTACCTGGAAGTGTACCGGTGTCCAATTTGACATATATCTCGTCGTTCATCAAAATGCACTATACCATTTGTGCAGAATTAATCTGCGAGTTGATAAACTGATCCGACCTATCGTTCGGAATTTCTAAGGTTTTTCCATTTTTTCAGGTGTGTTGCAAAAGTAAACAATTTCTTTATAAACAGAGCGAAAATTACGAATTTTTCGTTAAGTTTTAACCTTAAACCATTCATAAAAAGGTTTAATGAACTTTAATGAACAGTCCTTATGTGTCTGTTACTTTGTGTGCTGGAAGCATATGGATTATCATTTTTTTTGTAAATACCTGGTGATGGATATTTGTGGGTGTGGTTTGAGTGTGTAACTCGCTAAAATATTGTTTGCCATTTCACCAAACACAAACATGGCGGCCAGACACTGTATACTAGTATTCGTGTTATTTTAGAGATAAGATTTGAGTTTATGTATTTGTGTCATGCTTTTTGTTGTGGTGTATGTCCTATTTGGTTTTATATTTATGTTATTCTACCAAGAATGAGTTTGTCGGGTTAAAATAAAAATCTTGTAGACCTCCCTGAAGAGGGCCCAAACCAAGGGTCGAAACGTCGGATGCAGTAGAATCACTCCGCTTTTTTTAATGCTATGACCAGAAAGGCCAAAACAGAGAGATTATTTGTTAACTCATTAATCATTGCTTTTTAGCCATTGAACATGAATTTTCTCGAGCATCAATTAAATGCCAATCTATGCCCTGAAGAATGCCTTCCGAACGGGCAGCGTTCCTGACGCAGATAAAATTATCTCTCATTCTCTCTGTTAGCTTACATCGCGCATGCGCTTAAGATGGTCTCGCGAGTGGGCAGCATATTAAACAAGGAGACATTTATCTCTTATTATCTCTGTTTACATCCCGTTTGACAGAACATACTCGCTAGTACGGCACCATTCGAAATCTTGTACTGCGAATGGATGAAGACGAACGAAATACACAATGCCACCGTATTTGTTTATTTTTTTATTTGATCTCAATCAACAGGCAAAGGTTGCCCCAATGATTGTTTACTTAATCTAATACAAATAATTCTAATTCACTTTAATTCAATTTGAGGTACCTAAGTGGTTCTGGTCAGGTTTCGTGGCGTTCCGGGGACCTGGTTCCTCCGGGGAAGTGGCCACTTTTCGGTTTGAATAGATACACATCTTGCGACGTCTCAATCTTCATGAATTTGCGAAACAAGCTCAATAGAGTCTAATTTGAGGTACCTAAATGGTTCTGGTCAGGTTTCGTGGCATTCCGGAAACCTGGTTCCTTCGGAGAAGTGACCATTTGATCCGAAACCCATCTTGCGACGTCTCAAACTTCATGATTTCGCGAAACGAGCTCAATAGAGTCTAATTTGAGGTACCTAAGTGGTTCTGGTCAGGTTCCGTGGTATTCCGGGGACCTAGTTCCTCCGGGAAAGTGGCCACTTTTTGGTTTGAACCGATACACATCTTGCGACGTCTCAATCTTCATGAATTTGCGAAACAAGCTCAATAGAGTCTAATTTGAGGTACCTAAATGGTTCTGCTCAGGTTCCGTAGCATTCCGGGGAGCTGGTTCCCCCGAGGAAGTGGCCACTTTTCGGTCAATCAAAATACAAGAACAATCAATAAAAACTAACAAAAATATTAAAGTATTCGTTTGTTTTACGGCTCCCAATAACTAAATTCACGGTTCACAAATTCCCTGAACATTAATCCCGTTGGCCACGTTGATTTTGCTAGCGCCTTTTCTTTGTCCTTCCAGTTTACACCAACTTTGAACGATATATATCGCAGATCCTCCAAATTACTCCAGCGCGGGATTGCTCCGTTGATTGCAAAGCATTGGATACCATTTCGCGCATCGCATCGGTTGAAACATGTTTGGCCACTTTGGTACAGAATATCCAGAACTTACGAATACCGACGGAGATATTTTCTACATTTGATCCTCTCAACAGCTGAATCGAATCATTTGAATTCGATGACCAGTCTAAGCGATTTGAATTTCTTTGAGGCGTAGAAGTGGACAGTTTTGCTATACTGCTATGAATCGGTTGACAACCACTGCTCATCGTTTGCTGCAGGTCGGCAATACTTTGTTTTAACGTCGTCATCTCCGATTGAAGTGCACAAGCAATATGCTCGATTTTGCCCTCCTCCTTTTGCTTATCTTGTACTAGCACATTGGGCTCATCTTTTGCTGACGGCGAATGGTTCTTACGGAATGACGACAGACAGTCATCACACAACCAAAGTACGTTTTCAAAATCGACGCATACACTCCACTGATACTGGTTTATATTCATACAGTGTGAATGGTATCTTACACTGCATCCACTACAATCGATACTCTCATCTAGTCCACCGATGGGTAGGGAGCATTTACCGCAACCAAAGCACATCGTTAAGCGGGATGCTATGTGCTATTTGTGAATCGAGAGCAAAAACGGGACCGACATTCTGGCTACGTGCCCGGCCCACCGCAGTCAGCCGATTTTCGCGGTGTGAACGATGGATGGTTCTCCCAGCAGCTCATGCAACTCGTGGTTTATTCGCCTCCTCCACGTACCGTTCGCCAGCTGCACCCCACCATAAATGGTACGCAGCATTTTCTTTTATAAAACTCCATGTGCGCGCTGGTCCTCCACGAGTATCGTCCAGGTCTCGTGTCCGTAGAGGACTACCGGTCTAATGAGCATTTTGTCAGTTCAGTAGATAGTCAGATCTCAACTAATCAACTATTCGTTTTTCGTGGCGCTCATTGAGATGCAGTGGATTCCTCGGTCGCTTATAGCAATGAGTATCGAACTAATTTTCCTATCTTCCCTACCGAACAGTCGTCTCCATTCAGTTCGATCTATGGATGTACGTCGCCACCCATGCAGTCTGCTGAATGCGCGTTGGTCCTTCACGAGCATCGTCCAGGTCTCGTGTCCGTAGAGAACTTCCGGTCTAATAAGCGTTTTGTAGATAGTCAGTTTGATACGACGGCGAACTCTTTTCGATTGGAGCGTTTTGCGGAGTCCAAAGTACGTACGATTTCCTGTCACGATGTGTCTCCGAATGTCTCTGCTAGTATCATTATCGGAGATCATAAGTGAGCCCAAGTACACGAATTCTTCAACCACCTTGGTTTCCCCACGACCGATACAAACTCGTGGTGGATCGCTTACATTGCCCTCTCTTGAGCCTCTTACTATAATGTACTTCGTATTCGACGTGTTGATGACTAATCCAACCAGCTTAGCTTTCATTTTTAATCTGACGTTTCACGTTCCACGTTTCTGTGCGTTTGGAAAGGCCTCGTGGATGTCCCTAAAATTTGAACTACGCACATCAACTCAATCCATCGTCACCTTGTTCAATCGTGTCAGTTTATCTAAAAATCCGTGCTCGTGCATTATCTGCCAAAGCTTATCTCGATTGATTGTGTCTCATGCGGCTTTGAACTCGATGAGTAGATGAGGTGTGAGCACGTTGTATTCGCGGTATTTCTGTAATATCTGGCATACGGCGAACACCTAGTCCGTGGTAAAGTGTTTGCTCATGAATCTCGCCATTTGATATGTACTTCCTACTCCTCCTCTCAAATCTTGGTAACTACCCAGCGCAGCGCTCTAGCCAATGCCTCACCGCCGTTATTGAAAAACTATTCTGTTAGTTGGTCAACCCCAAGGGGCTTTGTTATTTTTCAGCCGGCCAATTTCCTCCTGGAGATCCGGAACTGGAAAATGTATGTCTTGCGCGCGTTCTGCTAGGTTCGTCTTCATACCGCTTTCATACCGTAAAACAACTCGCAGTTGACCTGGGGAGGGATCGTTAGGCCCTTGGATATATCCCTTGCTGCCCCTGTTAGTATTCGTATTACTGTTTAAAAAAACTGCAACGATCACATCACTTATCAGTCCCAACGTTACCTTCCTATTATCAAATGGTCGGGGTTCTGCCAAATCGCACCAAGCGCCAACGAAAAATTACCGATTTTTCTGCTAAAAGTTTCGTTTAGCAGATTTAATTGAAGGCAAATCGTATCGAATATCCCTCAACCCCATAACTAAGGATATCCTACAGCAAATGTACTCTTGAATTGATATGAAACTATTTCCGTTGTCCTTGTATGATCGAAATATCACAAGTCACCTACTAACGATCCTTTCTCTTTCCCTAACTGACTGTGAGAACGTGGGCGGCGCCGTTATTGATATTTTTATTTATTGAGTTACTGAAACTTACACATGGAGAGTTATAACTAGTTATTCGATAATCCTAGTCAGCCGATCACGGAGTAGCATAGATATGTAAGTCAGACGAAGCTATGCCAAGCCCAATACCGCTTGTTTTATTTGGTTTTACTTTTTTATATGACACCTATTTAATATCGGAATCTTTACATGTAATATCTTTGTATATTCCATTCCTTCCAACATCAAATGACTGAATCATGAATGTTTTGGCTTTTGTTGACATATTCTTTGAACATTTGTGAATATCAGGGGCGTCTCGTGGACTTTTGCTACACCTGTTCTACCTGCTGAGTGGTTTCGAATGAAAGTTGGACATTTAATCTAATATTACAACCTTTTCTTGTACAACTTAACCAAATATTTTAAAAACAATTTAAATAGAAAAGATTTACAAAACAATAAATGACTTATTTTTCTCTTTTGTTACAGTTTTAAATTTAGATGCACTTAAAATTTTAGACTCTCGCAAATCGTCTAAAATCTAACTTGGTAACAGTTGGCAATAACTGGATATTGCTCAGAATAAAGATCTTTCATATCGGCTCATTCCACCATTCAGGGTGCACGGGTCCCCATCGCCGCTAATATTTAAACTCTCACATATTTTGTTGCTATGAAAGAAATGTTATTAACCATTATTAGTATAATAATTATAGTATATAATTAGTATATAATTATACAATAATTATTATTGTTTGATGCGACCCCAGATTGTGACGACCAATGAGTCACATTTAGAAGCTGAAATGTGTTCCAGTTATTTAATTTTTCAAATTTAGTGAAAACTATACCTTTTTCTCTAAGTTGATTAATTTTGAGTATTCGTAAAAAAGCATTATTTAATGTCTCTTTTAAAAATGCAAACATTAATTTAATATTGTTCTTGATGCATTGCATATTCATCACGAGAAAAAAGAAACACAAACTGTTTCCAATCATCGGCGCGAAAGCGTGCGCGGTGCGCCTTTCGGCAAAGCACAGCCCGACACTACGATCGAGTCTAACCGAAGGTGCGTCGCGTCGTTGATTGTTCTCGCAGCGCGTCGAACAGGTTTGACTCTTGCGCGCCTGGCAGAGCTTGCACCTTAACGTGCTTGCTTCGCATGCGAAAGAGGTTGATGTTAGATCATGGAGCCGGCTGGCAGCGCTCACGCTGGTTCTCTGCGCGCGGCGACCGAGTGAGCATACCAAGGAGGAAATTATTTCAAATCATTTGTCATGGCGCAAAACTTAAAATTTGACTTCTGGCAGCACTGCTGTTGGTTCTTCATATAGATCGTACGACCGGCAAAAGCTTTCTATGTGATGGGGTGTTGTTTTTCGGAGAAACACACATTCAGCTGCAATTTGACTGTACGCCAAGCATGTGGCGTTAACTTGATCTGCCTACGAAATAGTTTGTTTCTTTAGATGTTTAGATGTTAAAATCATTGGAAATATTACGTGAAGCTTTGTTTAAAAATTTACTGAGTAAATTATTTGCCCTAATAATTAATTGCCAAGACATTAATTTCTTACCTCTGACCTAAAATGGTTACCTGTTCCATGAACAGGTAGAACGTATGGACGAGTCGCCCTCTGAATTTATAAATGAAAAATGAGTGTTTAACTCGATTTTGTAATTTCTTCTTCTTTTTCTTTTATGGCTCAATATTTAACTGAAACTTGACCTGCTTTTCAACTTTTAGTATGGAGTCTCCAGTTGCCAGTCCGGAAATGGCGAGTTCGATTCTTGAGGATGCTTCCGGAAAACATTCTCGCCTCCCTGGACAAAGTGTATCCAATGTACTTGCCACACAAGATATGTACATACTTATGCAATGGCGGGCATAGAAAAGCTTTCAATCAATAACTGATGTACCGTCGTTCGGGGTGACATTGGGCCTAGGGGGTAAGATTGGGCCAAAAACGAAAAATGTTTCAACTCCTAATATCTCAGAAACTGTTACGAATTTTGATGAAAACTTCAAACGGTTCGAAATTATATTAAAATTCACGTCTAGGAAATCACAAAACAAATTCCAAGAACTAATTGTGCTCGTACGATAATGCTTGGAATTTGAATGTAAAACTATTGAGCGAATGAACCCGTATTAAAATAGTGTCAGTAATGCCCCACAAATCTATTACATAACTAGTTTTTAGATCGATGGATACCTGGTTATCATGTTACGATAATCTGTTGTTGTTTTATCGAATTTTATTAATATTTATATAACGGTTCTGGTTTTTCGTAGCAACGAGCAATGCACGCAAAAAAAGGGGTGAGATTGGGCCAAGCCTTCAGTTGATTTGCCTTACATAGTTGGTAAGAGCCGTAATGTAGGCAATTATCGTTCCATCGTCACCGCTGAACTTTTCATTTGGCCCAATGTCATCCCCTGTGCGGGTAGAGATGTCGCAAATTAATCGATTACTTCGATTAATCGATTCATCGTTGTGATAATCGATTAATTTTGAATCGATTATTACCCAACGATTAATCGATTCAATAATCGAGAGGAATCGTGAGTAATAGATTAGTTACTAATCGATTAATCAGAATTTTACGACATCATAAGGATGTCGAAAATTAATTGATTATTTCGATTAATCGATTCATCGTTGTGATAATCGATTAATTTTGAATCGATTACTATACAATGATTAATCGATTCAATAATCGACAAGAATCAAGAGTAATCGATTAGTAACTAATCGATTAATCGGGATTTTACGACATCTCTATGTGCGGGGTGAGAATAGGTCAATTTTGAACAACATATAACTTTGAAGAATTCCCATAATTCATTATTTTTTCCAAACACAGCGGTAAATTTATTATTCAAGCTTGTACCAAACTAATTAAAACTTGATTCCAATGTTAACTACTAGAGCTTTGGGAAGATCCATAAAGTACGTCACGCAAAATTTGGCGATTTTCAAAATCCCCCTCCACCCTTTGTTACACTTTTCGTATTAAACCTCTAAAATTTTTGTAAGAGTCGTCACGCTGCTCGAAACCCTCCCTCCCCCCTGGGAGCGTGACGTACTTTGTGGATGGCCCCTTTGTAACATTTACTTGGAGCCTACCACATTTTGGCCCAATGACACCCCCGTTGGCGGTAATGCTAATTGGATAAGAGCTGTAGTCGTTTCTATGGAATTCTCAGTTGTTGTATTGGTATTAGTATCTCTTTCCTTCATGATTTGTTCTAGTTTGTTTATATTCGATTTGTGCCCTAATAGCCGTTTGTGTAGATTGATTTTAGTTATACTTATAAGGCTACTGTTACAATTTATGTATGGAATTGTGTAAAATATTACTAATTTCTTTGTTCAAAAATGTGCGCATCTTACTAATGCCAACTGTTTAACTGCTCCACATTAGACCATCAAATAGTGAACTACTACACCCGTATTGAAGTAGTTTTATTAACGATCTTTTGACCATCCGAATCCCCATAGTGGATGGTGCCGACCATCCGTCTCGCCGTCCGTCAACGTTTCGAAAGCTCAACCACGGTACCTTCCACCAATAATAGTCAATGGTACCAACCAAGCAGCTTCATGCTCTGTTTGGCGCTGCCAGTAGCTGTACTGCTCGCATTGCTTGTTAATTTTTAATAACGTGGATACATTTCTTAACTTCCACCGAAATGTGGCTGCCCATCCTGCCGGTGATTATCTTCTTCGCCTTCATGTGAGGGTAGTCGGTTTTTGCGCCAAAGTGAGTCACGTCAGTGAGGTGGGATTTTTTTTTATAAATTCAATCATAGCGGTGTCAGGTCCGGTCGGCAAAGGTGGAGGAGGTGTTGAGCTGATCCGTTACTTCGGATAAAGGAGCTGCGATGCACGTGCTACGGAGGGTGGAGGCTAATTAACAGAAATGGGCAGCTGAGGCGTGATTTATGGTTCAATTCGCGGGGTTCATCAAATCATATGAGGAATAATTTTCGTCAAATGAACGGTTAGAAGTTGCTTTTTCTGCTTACGAATAAATAAGACTTGTTCTAATAAATTTTCCATGCTTGGCCCGGCATGACGACGGTGCGACATGATGCGATCTTTGTGGCGTTGATGAAATATTTTGCGAAACGACTTGGTTTAGCTTAATGTGGCCCGATGTGGCGATAATCTGTTTCAACGAATTACCGAAACTATGAACCGGATTCGCATAATTCTTCCGACTGTTGAACTTTAACCGTTTTTTCTGAGATTAATATACGGATTCTGGGTCAACAAAGGAATACAGCTTACAATAAACATTGCAATGCTATTGATTTCACTACATCTAAGACTAAATTGAAACAATACTTGCGTACTCAGTAAATGCTTGGTGTGTATAACCTTCATATCGGATAAAAGTGTTTAGTAATTTAGTAACGGAGAACTATATTATAAGATTAAATCTGTATCAAACGGTCTACAAACATGATTGACGACAATAAATAAATAAATATTTTGTTCAAATTTAGATGTAATTCGATATCGTCAGTACAATACAAACATGTATATAATCATACAGTTTTAGTTGTAATCAATGCAAATTGGACTTATTACTCATAATTATTCACAATACGTTGTAAACTGAGATTGATATAATTTGTGTATAACTACTTACCTTAACGCCTAATATTCCACCCTGAATCTCATCAGTCTTTTTGTCATTCTTCTTTTTTGCCTTTCTCGTACAATAAAGTTGTACCGAAAGGCTATCATTTCACTCCGAAAACGAACTTTTTATAGAAGCCTCGGAGGCCCATAGTGCAACAAGTTCCATTCGACAGAAGGGACACTATTGAATTTGATAACGATTCTCCGTTACGTTTGAAAGTCATCTCAGCTCAGCTCGTTATCTTAGTGGACTCAGCTCGACGAACTGAGGTGATGTCTGTATGTGCGTGTGTATGGGTACACATTTTGTAGACACTTGTCATAAAACGTATTTCGGCCTCAACAGTAAGGTCATCTTCAGTGTCTCGTACTTGACTCGACTTGAAGAAAATAATCGCATCTTACACTATTTATACTATGCGTAAGTACAGTAACTTATCTAGGTACTTAAATGGGATGGTACAAACTCGTCTTATGACAAGTGAAGACATTCCCCTACAAAAGCTCAAAATATTTGTTTTAACGAAATTTGTAGACACACTTTTTGGAACTTTGTATTGTCCGAATTACTTGCAACAAGTTTCATTCGACGGAAAATCTTGTCCCACTGTTTGCTTTTGAGAAATGGCCAGATCGGGCTATGGCAGCGGTTCTCAACCTTTTTCTTGAGAGGTACCCCTTCGAACTTTTGCATGATTTGAGGTACCCCCTTCCGAAACTAGGCTTCCAATCCTCTTGAAAACATAATTCCTAGCCCTTTTGAAGGGAAGCTCCTTTAAGCTTTTGATTCCCTTTGGAGTAGGCTTCCGCGCCTCTTCATTAGAGCCTTCTGAGCATTTTGTAGAGAGGCTTCCGAGCATCTTGAAGGCGGTTTTCAAGCCACTTAAAGCTTCAGAGCCTCTTGAAAGAAGGCTTCCGAGCCTCTTGAAAGGAAGCTTCCGAGCCTATTGAAAGATGGCTTCCGAGCATCTTGAAAGGAGTTTTTTGGGTCTCTAGAAAAGGCTTTTGAGCTTCTTGAAAGGAGGCTTCCGAGCCTCTTGAAAGGAGGCTGTTCGCGCCGTCGCGTATACTTTCGGACACTTAAGAAACCCGGGACTAATAGTTAACAAAAACCAATAATTTATTACGCGAACACTCAACTACTTTATTGCCGTACGAAAACACTGACGATGTGTACTCCGCGACGGATTTATTCTACTGCCTCATTTGTTTACATTCCCTTTCTACAATCTACATATAAGCTTAGTTGGAACGATCGAAAACTGAACCAGTTATATAATGGAATGAAGGACAGGGATAATGCGAGAGTTGTTCTCTACTTCTCTATACATGTTCAAAATAGGGATGCTCATGGAAAACATTGCATCGATCAATTATCTCTATCTTGCTTCACCATAAGCCGACCACCTTGAAATAATTATTTCAACTGTTCTCCTATTCTGTCTTCTTTATATGACTACTACAAACATGTCTGATTACCTATTTGGTTTGTTTTGAATCCTCACTCTAACTTGAACGTTGATCCATTTCTTTTCATCTCTTCCTTATCTGCTGCTCCTGCGTTTGACCCAATTTCGGTAATTCACATTCAGGTAGTATCTGATCAGCTGATTCAATAATAACAGTTGAAGCCGGCTGACTACGAATAAGTTTTGCGATGGTTTTGTTTGGTTTAGATAAGGTGTTGTAAAGATGCTTTTTGTAGGTCTTGGGTGCACTTGATGGAAGAAGGAAGCTGTTTCTGGTAGCAAAATCGTTGTTTCTAGGCCGGAACACTTCGATGTATGGTTTCTGATGGCGCTACGACGAAATTTAACTGTCAAATGTTCCTTTTGCTGGTCTCGGTGATGCAACGAAGCTTATTCGATGCGATATGCGATATCGATACTGGCCAAGTCACTGAAAAAGATGAGCAGGTGCTTTTTTACCTTTATAATCATTGGAAAAACGACTTGCCTGAATCGCAGGCCCCATGGCCTGCGCTGATGCTCGGTTGGCATCGAAGAGTGATGGTTTGCGAATGGAACACCGGGAACTAAGCTAGTTGTTGAAGGAATTCTTAACGGGATTTGATGGGGACAAGATTTCTCGTTGAATCGGACGAAGGACCGTGATGCTGTTACTTTGAGGGTCATGCCGCTGAAAAATATGAGAGGGTGCTTTTTTACCTTATTAACCATAAACTTAAACGACTTGCCTGAAACGCAGGCCCTTGCGGCCTGCGTGGATGCTCAGATGGCATCGATGACCCTCTCATATTGGCTTATTCTGCGTTGAACTAGGTGCCACTGTGCAGTGAAGGATGTTTGTAACTTCTTGGGTGTTGAAGTAGGTCACCTCAAAGGATTAAACGTAGACTCAAATTAAAAACTGCCGCTGAATGAACATGCTTGACCAGACTGATAATCCATGCGATCATGCACCTCCACCAAAACCATACGGACCTCTGTTGTCAGGGACAGTAGCTTTCATGATCAGCTAGATGGTGAGACTTCACCAGGAACAAGCTATGGTAAATTGTAGCTGGGGGAAAAATGAGGGGATTACTTTTCGAAAATACAACATACAAATAACTTAACTGGCGTGCGGAGGTCTTACGACCTCCGCCGTTGGAGGAGTCTTAGTTCTCCCCATTCAGTTGAACAATGTTATCCCGAATCGGTAGAACGCAAATCTTTGAGATTGCTCTACGGTAACTATTATCTTTTGTTTTGACTGTAACAACACGAACATATCCGTCTTCTCCAGCGTGTGTCTCCGTTACTCTGCCTAGCTGCCATGAAAGAGGAGGTTGTTTTTCGTCCTTCAAAACCACCATAGTTCCGATAGCTATGTTGTCTTGCATAGTCCACTTGGCCCTATTATTCAGGTCCGACAGATAGAGCTGAGACCATTTCTTCCACAATTGTTGGGTGTACCGTTGAGCTCTTTGGTACGCCCCTAACCTATTGTCTGCAATTCTCTCCAAATCTGGCTCTGGAATAGCCGTTAATGGACGCTGGATCAGAAAAATGACCAGAGTCAAGGCTTCATAGTCGTCCGGGTCGTTGCTGAGTGGGGTGAGGGGCCGAGAATTCATAACTGCTTCCGTTTGCGTAAGGACTGTCTGCATCTCATCATACAAGAGGGTGTGCGAGCCAATCGTTCTTTTGAAAAGCAGTTTGAACGATTTAACTGCTGATTCCCAAAGTCCCCCAAAATTTGGTGAGCGTGATGGAATAAAACTGAATTTGATCCCTTCCTCCGCAGAGTGCCTGATGATACTTTCCTGGAAGCTCTGATTATTAAACAAACGACGCATTTCTTCCAATCGTCGCCTGCCACCAACAAAGTTTGTTCCATTGTCGCACGCAATAATCATCTCTGGTCTTCCACGCCGGGAACAGAAGCGTTTCAAGGTGGCTATGAAAGCTTCTGCAGAGAGATCTGATGCTAATTCCAGGTGTACAGCTTTAGTTACTAGACAGACGTAAACGGCAATGAAGATTTTCACAGGGCGATTGCGGCGGTATGGATAGGCTATTTGGAATGGACCGCAATAATCGACTCCTACCCGTTGAAACGGCGAACAAGGGTGACTCTCTCGGGTGGCAGATCTGCCATAATCTGGTCTTGAACTCTTGGCTTCACTCTGAAGCATGGTACGCAGTTATGAATAACCTTCCGCACTAGATTCCTAATATTAGTTGGCCAGAAACGTTCTCGAATGGACGAAATCATTAGCTGCTGCCCTCCATGCAACAGTTTTGGTGGTAGTGTTTTACGATCATGTATGTGAACGGATGTTGATAATCGAGGATATATGGGTGTTTTCGACGGGTTGCAATTGAAGCATGGCGAAGCCGACCACCAACGCAAAGTAATCCTCCCTGAGTTCCGGATGCAAAGTTGAAAGTTTGGACGATTCTTGTACTCCTCTACCACTCGACAGATCCGCTATTTCCTGCGGAAAACCTTCATGTTGGGCAAGACGTATCAGGGTGCACAGCGCTCCATTTAACTCCTCTAACGAGAGCTGACCAGTACAGCGGGTATTATGATTAGTCGGATTAGAGTTGCGGCAAAATCTTTGAATCCAAGCAGTGAGGCGTAGGAGATCGGAATATGCTGATTTCAATGTGAACAATTCATTCGGAGAAGCCGTTGGTAGGACTGTCGTTATACTCTTAGCTTCCAGATCCAAGGGATCGAAATCCTCCTCATGAAACTGTTGGGCAGAAGGCCAGTGATGTTCTTCTGTCCTTAACCAAAATGGGCCATTGAACCATAGAGATTCATACTGCAATTGTGCAGGGATTATCCCTCGTGAAATAATGTCTGCAGGATTCTCCAAACCCGCTACGTGATTCCAAGCACCATGTTTTGTGATGTGTTGGATCTCTGAAACTCTGTTTGCAATGAATTGCTTCCATCTCGACGGCGATGATTCTAACCAGCATTTTACGATCGTGGAGTCTGTCCAGAAAAAACACTTCATTTCCATGCCCAGACTGCCTTGGACTTTCTCATAAAGATGGGCTAGAAGTAGGGCAGCTGAAAGCTCTAGTCGTGGTGTTGAGAGTCGTTTGTTTCCTTTCTTCAAATTATCAAGGGGTGCCACACGTGATTTCGCTGTCAGTAATCTTACACACACCTCCCCCGTTTCGGAGATCGTTCGAACGTAGAAGCAAGCTCCGTAAGCCTTACTCGATGCGTCGCAGAATCCATGAAGCTCTGAGGTCATATTGCGACCAGTTCCCACCCACCGAGGAATGGTGAGGTTTTCAAGCCCTGCTAGGTTTCGTCGGTATTCTTTCCACTGCGATTGATGGTCGGAACTAAGAGGCGTATCCCAGTCCGAACATTCCTTCCAAAGATTCTGAATGAAAATCTTTGCTTGAATAATAACTGGGCCAACCAAACCAAGAGGGTCGAAGAGCCGAGAAACATCGGAGATAACCACGCGTTTCGTGATTGATGCTGTCCAATTGAACGAAGGAAAGGTGAAACGAAAATGTCCGAGTCGGGTTCCCATACAAGACCTAAAGTTTTGACAGTGGTTCCTGCTTCCAACTCCAATACTGAGCGCTTATCTCGCATATCATCTGGAACTATCTCAAGAAGCTCTTTGCTGTTTGAATTCCATTTCCGTAGAGTGAAACCAGCTGACTCTGACAGCTCGATGACGTCACGTATCAAACTCCGACCTTCGTCGACAGTGTCTACGCCAGAAAGCATGTCATCAACGTAGAAATCTTTCTTGATCACTTTAGATGCTATTGGGTGGGTCGCTTTTCCGTCATCCGCAAGGCGTTGCAAGCATTTGGTAGCCAAATATGGTGCAGATGATGTACCGTAAGTCACAGTGGTCAATTCGTGCAAGTACTGATTGGTTCAGAAGCATCATTCCTCCACTTAATGCTCTGCAACGGATAATCTCTACTCTGAACTCCTATCATCCGATACATTTTGGCGATGTCGGCATTTACAGCGATACGATGCATGCGAAAGCGAAGAATAATGCTTGTCAGATCATCCTGTACGACAGGACCTACCATTAGAGCATCGTTCAGTGAAACTCCAGATGAAGTGGGGCACGAAGCATCAAAAACCACTCGTAGCTTCGTGGTTGTACTGGCAGGCTTAAGAACAGCGTGATGTGGCAGATAATACCTCATGGTGGCATCGCTTGCATCTTCACTAACTTTTCTCATGTGCCCCAAGGTCGATGTATTCACGGATGAATTCGACATACATCTTCTTTAGCTCCAGATTTGTGGTAAAGCGTCGTTCCATCCCAATTAACCGTTTTGATTGCTGTTGCCTCCGATAGGCCTAATCGGTTGAGAGTCCCTTCCTTTTTCGGCAATGTTACGATGAATCTTCCATTATCATCTCTGACCGTCGTTCGTTCAAAATAATTTTCGCAGACTGACTCTTCAATAGAAAACGTACTCTCACTACGACAGGTTTCTAGCTCCCAAAATTTCACAAGTTGGTTTTGTAGTTGTGAGCTCGAGCAGACCAGGGCTAGTGACCGTGATTCACTGGAAGTATTTTCTTGAATTTTTCCGGAGACAATCCATCCCAATTCAGTATCCTGAAGCGTCGGACCACCTTCAGTCGCCTTCATCTGTTCCTTTTTCAGGAGATCCATATAAAACTCAGCACCTATAATGATGTCTACAGGGCCGGGTTCGTAGAAACGAGGATCGGCCAACAAAGAAGATTCAGGAAGCTTCCATCCGCTTGGGTTGCACAATGCTGTCGGCAGTGACACTGTCAACCGTGGAAGGACGTGGAATTGCATCTCTTGCACGAACGATGAAATGTGATCCAGTCTAGGACTAACAATCGCACGAACTAATCTATTCGAATTGCTTGTAGACATTCCGATGCCCTGAACAGAAAGATATGACGGAAATTCGTGGAAGTGTAGTCGGGTTGAAAACTCTTTCGTCATTAAGCAGTGTTGAGAGCACGAATCCAACAGTGCTCTGGCTAACATTGAATTGCCGTAACGATCCTTTATTTTGACTAGTGCAGTAGACAGTAGTATGTTCTGTGTTGGTGTGATTGGTAGTGCAACGTGTGTCTGACTTGTGGCTGTATCTGTGGCATGTATTGAAGTGCTTTGTTCTTGCGAATCAATGTGCGTGGATGTGCTAGCTATTTGTGTTGGTTGGTTCGGGTTTGATGTGCTGGAATCTTGTCGTCGTTTGTTTTGTGATGAAGGTATTGACTGCGATTGTGGAACGGAGGATCTAGCAGGAGCGGTATGGAGAAGAGTGTGGTGCTTCTGCTCGCAGTGATGACAGACTCCTCTCTCACAGTTTCGTGCAAAGTGTCCAGGGTTCAAACAGTTCCGGCATAATTTCGCTTTAAAGACCATTTCGTTGCGTTCTGGAACTAGCAGACGTTGGAATGTACTGCACACAAACGCAGAGTGCCACGGTTCGTTGCAGAATGGACACTTACCAAAGGATTTGACGACAGTATGACAAAAAGAGGGCCTTGATGGACGTTGATCGGAGTTGGAATTCACTGGGTTAACTGACTGCAGAACTAAGCAGTGACTTCGCAAGAAATTAAGCAAACTGTTGTATTTCGGTACATCTTTAGAATTATGGTGAGTTTCCCATTGCCGAAGGGTGGCAGGATCCAGTCTAGAATATACCATATATGCTAGAATCGTGCTCCATCCCTCAGTTTGCTCACCGATCTTCTGAAGCATTTGTAGATTTTTCTCGAATGCACCCACAAGGTTGTTCAGCCCTTCGTAGCTCTCTCGTTTCAAAACTTCCAATGCAAAAAGAGAATCCAGATGCGCTTTCACGATCAATTTTTTATTTTCGTAGCGGGACTCCAATGCTTTCCACGCAACGCTGTAGTTAGCAGATGAAAGCTCTACTGACTCGATTTCCTGTAGGGCTTCTCCTGTCAGGGCGGATTTCAAATAACTGAATCGGTCAATGTCGCTGAGTTGATTGTTACTGTGAATGAGGCTGCAAAAGCTATCACGGAATGTGACCCACTCCTTGATCTTCCCATCAAATGAAGGAAGGAAGGCGAATCTCAGGCAGTTTCACTTTCGAAAATGATGCATCAGAACGATCATGCTGACCAACTCCAGGACATGTGGATGGGGATTTCCACGCCAATAAACTAGCCTTTGCTATACAGTATCGATCTTCAAAATTGCTAAGGGCTAGATCACTTTCCTCTTCCTGCTTCAGTTTAGTTGCCTCCTCGGAATCACCTTTTCGCCTGCTTTGTCCAGTATCAGCTCAATTTGCTCCCGTACCTCGTAGAATTCCTTACACGCATTTTCCAACATTTGCAAACGTACTACGACTTGCGTTTGGTCACGGGAAGGCTCATAGTTGGTCACAAATTTCTCCACCTCCCAATGTAGAGAGTAATCGCCGTTCTCGTTTGGTCAATTCACGTAACTCTGGCATATTTAAATGCTTCACTGAACTTCACTGTGATCAAGTACCAAGATTGTAATTGATCAGACAATCAAAAATAACAAGCACTTTTTTAAAAAAAAACACTCCCGATCGACTCGTCGTTCCACAAATCGCGATTGATTGACTGCGTGACAAACAGACTGCAGCGAGGGGAATACAACCCAAGAAGAAGAACAGTCAGCAAATCCAGCAAAATACCGAGACCAACTTAAAGCTAGTAGGAGAAAACCACAAGGCTATGCACAGAAAGGAAAGGAAACATTCGCATGCACTTCAATTATCTTTATTAGCCACAAGTAGATGGCACCTCACAGACATAAGCTACTTCCCTTCGATGAATCAATATGTCCACTTCCAGGTTGATTGCTCTACGTCCTGAGCCGCCGTTTCGTCACTAGACAATACGTTCTCCTTGGAAATGGCGTCAGTTGAATTCTCCTTCCAGCTTGCTATGGCGCCAATAGAACCTTCACTGACCTTCCGTCAGACTTTTATTCAATTTAGCACTTTTCTAAGGAAAATGCACTTTGTTCAGTCTTCCGAGCCGTACAATTTTTTACAGACGACTTTCGCGCACTTATAGTCTGTTTTGTATTTCCACCACACAGCAGTCCATCAACAAAACTGCTATCTTGAACTTGGAAACTCGCTATTTCGTGTCCGTAAGTGCCCGATACCAAGGAATGTATCCGGTTCGATGTGGACCAAAATGTTCGCGCCGTCGCGTATACTTTCGGACACTTAAGAAACCCGGGACTAATAGTTAACAAAAACCAATAATTTATTACGCGAACACTCAACTACTTTATTGCCGGACGAAAACACTGACGATGTGTACTCCGCGACGGATTTATTCTACTGCCTCATTTGTTTACATTCTCCCTTTCTACAATCTACATATAAGCTTAGTTGGAACGATCGAAAACTGAACCAGTTATATAATGGAATGAAGGACAGGGATAATGCGAGAGTTGTTCTCTACTTCTCTATACATGTTCAAAATAGGGATGCTCATGGAAAACATTGCATCGATCAATTATCTCTATCTTGCTTCACCAGGAGGCTTCCGAGCCTCTTGAAAGGATCCTTTCAAGCCTCTTGGAAAAAGGCTTTGGGGCCTCTTGGAAAGAGGCTTTGGGGCCTCTTGAAAGGAGGCTTTTGAACCTCTTGAGAGGAGGCTTCCGAGCCTCTTGAGAGGAGGCTTCCGAGCCTCTTTAGAGGAGGCTTCCGAGCCTCTTGAGAGGAGGCTTCCGAGGTTTTTGAGTCTCTAGAAAAGGCTTTCGAGCTTCTTGAAAGGAGGCTTCCGAGCCTCTTGAAAGGAGGCTTCCGAGCCTCTTGAAAGGAGGCTTCCGAGCCTATTCGGCCAAATGTCCTATTCAGTCATATGTCCTATTCAGCCATATGTCCTATTCGGCTAAATGTCCTATTCAGCCATATGTCCTATTCAACCAAATATGCTATTCGGCCATATGTCCTATTCGGCCAAATATGCTATTCAGCCAAATGTCCTATTCGGTCAAATATCCTTTTCAGCCAAATGTTCTATTTGGCCAAATAACCTATTCGGCCGAATGTCCTATTCGGCCAAATGACCTATTTGGCTATTCGGCTAAATAACCTTTTCGGCCAAATGTATGTCGTATTCGGCCAAATGACCTATTCGGCTGGATGACCCGTTCGGCCGAATGACTATCGGCCTAATGGTTTGTTTGCACTAGGCCAAATAGCTTTCAGTTGAATGGGTTTTGGCCAAACCCACCTTCCCCATTTTTAGTGAGATGGAGATCGGAACAGCTCCCCTAGACATTAATCATACAATTTACTACAATGATTGTAGTGCAAATCGTGTGCGTCGTCTACCAAAGTCCCTACGCTCACACTTACTGATTACGAGAAGCCCTCCCTATGTGAAAAACGGCAAACTTAATAACGAAAAACGGTAGACTGTTTCACCCTTGAAAAAGGCCAAAAATACAGGCCGAAACGTCGGGCAAAACAAAACGAATCGTTTTGACTAAATTAAACTAAAAAAGCCACACAATAAAGCTATGTCCATTTAGAATCCGGAATCGTTTATTGTATTGCAGCGGCACGCAAAGTGACCGCTGCAATAATTCTTTTACAGCGGTTTGTCTACCTAGGCGCCCACTTGCTGTGGTATAAATTTCACGAAGTTTCGTGCAGCATGTCAAAAATTATTCCAGATGGAAGCTGAAAGGAGAGAAAAAAGTCTGCACACCCACGTTGATAATCCTGCTCATCGTCGATGGAACCTACGTCAAAATGGATTTCGGACAGCTTCCTAGACAAAAATTCTACATGGTGACGGCACGAGGAGTAGTTCCTGCGAAGTTTAAGTTTGATTTTTGGACAAACTTGCAAAAAAACGGATGATTTTGGTAAGGGATATGCAACTGTGAGGCAAAGACCTAAGTGTTTGTGACGAATAAGACGATGGACTCGAAGCTGTACAAGGAGAAATGTCTCAAAAACCACGGTCGACCTTCCATAAAGCCCATAAAAGTCCCGTGAAGTTTTGGCTAGATTTGGCGAGTTGCCACTACAGCCGGGAAGTCATCCAGTGGTACCGCGATAATAACGAAGATTTCATCGATAAAAACATAAATCCACGCGACTGCCCACAGCTCCGGCCCATAAAGACATTTTGGGCAGTAATGAAGCGGAAGCTTAAGAAAAGTGGAAAATCAGCTCGGGACGCGACTCAGATGACCAAAATGTGGAAAAAATGTGCCAAGGAAGTTGACTCCGGAGGTGTGCAACTTTTGATGAGAGGAATAAAGAAGAAGGTGCGAATTTTCACTAGAAATAAGAAGAAATTATTTGTATCAATAATTTTTCCTTGAAGTACAGTGAATTACACTTGTTTTGATGTATTGACCTTCTTTGTAAGTCAATCTGTTACCGAGATACAAATGATTTCATTATTCCGGATTCTAAATGGACATAGCTTTAAAACACCAAATCTTCCAGTCGTATTTCTTTTGTACAATTTAAATAACTTCAAGCTCCAAAACAGCCGAAATTTTGTTATTGTATGAAGTATGTTATAAGTTTAAGGGGCCTTCCTTATCCTTAGCTGTGCAGTAAGATACGTGGCTACAAAGCAAGACCATGGATGCGAGATGAATCAACTAGGTCCGAGCTCAATGACAGCCAATGAAAAAAAACAAGACCATGCTGAAGGTGGCTGGACTCGATTCCCGGTCCGGTGTAGGAAATTTTCGGGCTAGATATTTTCGGGTTGGAAATTTTCTCGACTTCCCTGGGCATAAATCCAGTCTAATGCTTGTTATTTTGTTTCCGTCTCTACGTAAGATGTGGCCGACCCAGCCTCACTTCCGGTTCCGAATTTCTGGCACGAATTATTCTTAAACTCGGACTTTTGGAATTCGTTAACCTGCTTCAGAAAGATACGGAGCGTGACAATATGGTCCACACAGGATCATCCGCTACGGAATCCGTCCTTCTTCTTCTTCTTCTTATTGGCGTTACATCCCCACTGGGGCATTGCCGCCTCGCAGCTTAGTGTTCTATAAGCATTTATACAGTTATTAACTGCGAGGTTTCTAAGCCAAGTTACCATTTTTGCATTCGTATATCATGAGGCTAACGCGATGATACTTTTATGCCCAAGGAAGTCGAGACAATTTCCAATTCGAAAATTGCCTAGACCGGCACCGATAATCGAACCCAGTCATCCTCAGCATGGTCTTGCTTTGTAGAAGCGCACCTTACCGCTAGGCAAAGGAGGGCACGGAATCCGGCCTGCTTCCGCCGGAGAGTTACACCGATCTTCTCCTATATCTAGACTAGGATAACTTGCAAGGACTTTGAGAACGGTACACAGCAACATAATGCCTCGTCAGTTATCGCATACAGTCAGGTCATCCTTTTTGGGCACCTTCGCTAAGATACCCTTCATTCAGTAGACCGGGAAAGTTGCTGTGTCCCAGATCTTACGAAATAAACGATGCAATAGTTGTGCCGATGTGGCTTTGTATGATTTAATGCTTTCGACGGCCGTTTGAATCTCTAGCAGTATTGGAGCTTCGGTATTGAAGCGAGTTATACGTCAGATAACGCCAGAGTATAGCAGAATTTGTCCCATTGGAATTCTGTGTAATCCAAAATTTGGCGAACGGACTTAACTCAGCTTTAGAATCTCAAGGCATGCCGCCTCATTGGCAAGTTGTGCCAATTTACCCTGCTGGGCTAGGGTTAAAACCAGAGCATTAGTGATTAATCATAGATTTAATCATGATTAATGAATAATGGGTTATTTAATCATTATTCTTGAATCATAATCATACAAAAAATACGATTCAATCATTATCCATTAATTGTTAATCATAGATTTTTGCACTTAATCATTAATCACTAATCATATTCATGACTCTTTCTGGTTTATTCATTAATCATCAACTTTTAATCATAGCATACATCGTTTTTATTCATTAATCTTTAATCTTAATCATACAATTTTTATACCTTTTAATAACACAATTTGATAGAAAGGTTACTTGATTATTGATCAATATGCAAATCATATAATTTGATTATTCATAATCATTAATCATTAATCATATCGATCGTTAATCATTAATCATACACATATTGTGTCAAAATTCAATCACGATCGGTAATCGTTAATCATACTTCAAACGTTTTATTCATTAATCATAATCGTTAATCATTGCCAAAAATAATTTAATCGTTAATCATAATCATTAATCACTGTCAAAAATGAATAAATCATTAATCATAATCTTTAATCATAGAGCTGAATGATTTAATCATAACAAATTTAATCATTCATTGGAAGCTTTATTCATTAACGCTCTGGTTAAAACGTTCCATGTTCCTATTCGTTTTCGTTGTTTCGCGCTAAGAGTTGTTGCCGTAAAATCAGTCCATATTCTTCAATTGTCGGATTCTGGAACAAATTGATGTGTCGGGAAGAGCAGGTTGTTGTCCCAAGGTTCCCTATCCATCCAGATGGGGCTGCCATCCTCAATATAGTTTCCGTAAATAATATTTCTCAATCTAGGTACCAAAACAGACGCTTTTGGAGCCGCATCCTCACGGTGAACAGAAGCTCGATCAGTAGGTTCAAATTTGTTTAATGTCCCACCCGACACCAGGACTAGACTAGCGGCATACGGTCGCGTTGATAGTGCCTTATTGCAGATACATTCAGCTTTTGACGTAGGACTACGTCTGTGTTTTCTATATTGGGGTACACTTTAAAATTGCGAAAATCGGGGACCGTCACGAAAATATGATAGACTTTAAACTTTAATATCTAAACCGTTTCTCGATAGATTTTCAATTTTTTTGGACCATTCGATCAAGGATGAGTCAACGCTTCTTTGTATTTATTTGAAAATACTGATTTTTAATTATTTATTATTAAAAATGCATAAAAAGTTTGGAAATAGGTAAACTAACCAATCACGTACATGCATCACTAGCACAGACATCAAAAATCAATCACTTGCGGATTTGGATCTAATCCTCAGTTTGAACAAAATTTTACGCATAGCAGACGCATCAAAGCGATCGTAGCGGAGCGGACACAGCATCACGGAGGCGCTAATAACATTTTCAAAGAAAATCCATCGCATTGGTGGTGGTGCTCGATGTGTTGCTGCAGATCATTCAACTTCAACGAACCAGAATTTCATATGAAGAAAAGGTTGACCATAAAAATAGCACTGTGGCGATCCCGCACCGCAAGTGCCGATGCTGAAAATGTATTACAAATTGTGGTGTCAGTTAGTTGGAAAGGCACATTGGGAAAAGAAAATTGGTTCTTCTCAGGACCAACATTTTATAAAAAGAAAGAGTTAATTGCGAAAATTGACTGTTTCGGTGGCATCGGGTTTGGCGTGGTAGCTTGGTTGCTGTTAGTGATTCCATCCATTAAAATTTTCTACATCATCTCGCTCCGACGCGCTATCAAATTCGTTATTTACGATTGAGTTTTGAACTTCGAAGAAAGTTTATTTCGGATCAACTTTCTTTTGTATAAAATCCATGAAGACGCCACCTTTGTGAAAACTATCTACCTACAGCATCTACCTATTAGTGAACGTCGCTGGGACAGATAGATGTCAAGAGATAATGTTTAGTAATATGAAGAAACTTCGTCTTGAGTCAAATTTCTGTTGTCATTCCTCGCAACAATACGCATCTTAGATAAACAACATCTCATAACCAAATTCAGAATCTTTCAAGAAAGTTTCATTGGATTCTTTGAATTCATAATTCTCCGAACGGTCCGTTGTCTGCGGAATCCCGATCGAAATGGCTCGCGCGCGTCGAAAAGCAGCTTTCTTATATCTAATGAAGTAATTTCATTAGTCCCGCCCCTTCATTAATCGTTATGAGTGCACATTATATTTACACCCATATCAGCTCACAAAGGGGCGGGGCTAACGGGCTTAATTTATCAAATACAAGAAAGCTGCTGTTCGGCGCGCCCGAGTCATCATTCCAGTTCGAGACAGCAACACGTACGGACGTGTTTTTTGCTCGCGCATTTTTTCGAAGTGTTTTTTCTCGTTCTTTCGCTGTTTACGTTTTCGCTTGTCGCGTTGGCGTTATTTTCTCCCGGACCCGTCATGGGAGACTCGGTGGCCGATTCGGTCGCTGGAAAAGTGCCTAAGCGCACTGCTCTTGGAGGCGCGGGTAACCCCTCCAAGCAGCTTTTGCGGAACAACGTGTTCTCGCCGTTGCCGCTTGATGACGCCGGCAATCCGCCGAAAAGAGGAAGAAGCAGCAATCGCAGCTGCCGCAGGTGCAACCCGGAGCGGAAGGAGAAGTGCCCGCCCGTGTTTGTGAAGGGCGATCCGCCGGATTTACGACCAAAAATTCGCCAGCTGATCGCTAAGGGGCTGAAATGTACTTTTCGGCTCTGCAGCGAGGGCGTGAAAGTGATGCCGGCCAACAGGGACCATCATCAATCCGTCGTGGAGTTCCTCGAGGTCCACAAGTATGAGTACTACACTCCATGACCACCCCGGCACGAAGCCGCTCAAGGCCTTGCTGCGAGGACTTCACGACATGAAGGAGGAAGAGCTCCAAGCAGAGCTTGAAAGTTGCGGACTGAAGCCAGTAGCCGTCCACAAGATCGCTCGTCACGACAAAGGCGAGGAAATATCGCGACCAGCTTTACCTGATCCATCTGGAGCACGGTTCCACTACCTGGAAGGACCTGAAGCTGGTTGGCGTTATAAATTACACCGTCGTTGACTGGGAGCGATATCGGCCCAGTGCACCGCGATGTCACGCAATGCACCAACTGCTTCAATTTCCGGGCACGGCACCAGGAACTGCCGCATGAAGCCGCGCTGCAACAAGTGTGGCGAACCCCATCCGACTGACGAGTGCGACAAAATGGGTGGCCGATCCCAAATGCGCCAACTGTGGCGACAAACATCGGCCTGCCCAAAGCGAGCCGAGTTCCTGGAAATCCGGAAGATGGCTTCCACCAGGGCCATTCCGAAGAAGAACCGTGTTCCTGTAATCAACGAGGTGAACTTTCCAGCTATCCCGGCTCCCCGTCGTGTGATTCCAATACTCCCACCGCTACAGCCGCACAAGCGACTGGCAGCGGCAGCTGCATCGGTCCAAGCTCCAGCATCGTCGGCACCATCCACCAGCGAATGGCCCCCGCTTCCTCCTCCTGGGTTCCGTCGGCAGTCGGAGAACGAAGCCGTCCCACCGGAAGAATCTGCCCCGCTGTACACTCCGGAGCAACTGATGCCGATCTTCGCGCAGCTCGCCACTCGACTGCGCGGCTGCAAAACCCGATTCGACCAGGTCTTCACACTTGGCATGTTCATCATTGAAAATGGCTGCTAGGGTGGAGCCTGGTCAACTGGAACGCTGCTGCTCGCTAAAGAGCAAAACAATCGAGCTGAAGGATTTCCTTGAGGAGAAGGAAATAGACGTGGCGTTCATCACCGAAACGCACCAGAAACCGGAGGTGAACGTCAACACTCCGGACATTCTCATCGTGTGACTCGACCGGTCGTCTCAGGCAGGTAGTGTGGCCATCGTTCTTCGCTACAACATCAACTGTCGTCTGCTTCCAAGCTTCCAGCTCAGTGTCATCAAGGGCCATCGGTGTCGAAATCACCACTTCGGTCGGCACAATCGCGCTCATCGCGGCGTACTGTCCAACGCAAGCCAAAGCCGGCGATGGATCATCGGCTGCCCTTCGGAGGACATCGTCAAGCTGACGCGGAGGCAAAGGCCAGTATATCATTGCCGGCGACTTGAATGCCAAACATCAAGCCTGGGGCAACAGTCGCGGCAATCGAAACGGCACCATCTGGAGCAACGACATGGAGGAAGGCCACTACACGATCCTGAGCCCGGATTCCCCCCACTCCGGCTGGAGTCGGTCCGGTGCCCACGCAACGCTCGACCTCTACGTAACAAACCTGAGTGACCACGTCTCGCAGCCGGTTGTATACCAGGAGCTCCAGTTCGGATCACTATCCGGTGGTGGCGGAACTGGGCTCCTCGGTCAATCGGCACCAGCAGTTACAGCGGAACTACCACCGAGTGAACTGGCAGCGTTTCCAGCAGTGCGTCGATAACACCGTCGACTACGTGCGTCCGGAGACGCCGGAAAGTATCGACCGCCAGCTGTGCGCTATCGAGGGAGGCGATCACGGCGGCCCGAGAGCAACACGTACCGACGGCTCGGCAGGTAAGCAACTCCTTAAACATCGATACACTCACCAAAGATTTGATTCGATTACGGAATGTCACTCGCAGAGCAGTTTCAGCGTACTGGACTGCCTGAGCTTAAACACGCTGCAATCGAATCACAAAAATTATCAAGGCCAGAATGGTGGACCTCAAAAATAACGACTTCTCGAATAAGATCCGCACTCTCCCAGATTATGCTAAGCCGTTCTGGAAAATGACCAAAATTCTAAAATCCAAGCCTCGGCCCATTCCACCTTTGATCCCACTAGACAATAATGGCTCTAAGGATCGGCTTGATAACTCCTGCAGAGAAGGTCGCTGAAATAGGTCGTCACTTCGTCAGCTCACACAATCTTGGGCAGAACATCGTCAGTCCACACGAAGCAGCCGTCAACGAGCATGCTAACAACATCCATTTGATTCCCAACGACTTCTCGGAGGAGTTGGAGATCTCAACTGACGAATTGACGGCCTATATCAAATCGTCGAAGAACATGAAGGCCCCAGGCTTCGACAGCATCCTGAATCTCGAGCTCAAACACATGAGTGCTCCGTTCTTTGAGCACCTCTCGCTGATCTTTAATCAGTGTCTCCGGCTTAGCTACTTCCCATCGTCCTGGAAGTCAGCGAAAGTCATCCCCATCCGGAAGCCTGGGAAGGATCCTTCCTCCCCAAAGTTATCGACCCATCAGCCTTCTCTCAGGGTTATCAAGCTATTCGAAAAAGCTAGTCATCATCAGTTACTTGAGTCTGCCGAAAATCTCAACATCTTGCTCGAGGAACAGTTTGGTTTCCGACGCGGTCGGTCAACTGTACACCAACTGACCCGAGTTACCAACGTCCTCAGACGGAACAAGTTTGTCTCGAAAACATCCGCCATGGCCTTACTCGATGTCGAGAAGGCATTTGACAATGTATGGCATGATGGCCTGGTGTACAAACTACAACGCTACAATCTTCCCAGCTACCTGGTGAAAATCATCAACAATTACCTGTCGGCAAGGACATTCCGGGTCTCAATCAGCGGAGCGAGTTCCAATGCGCACAACATCGTCGCAGGCGTTCCCCAGGGCAGTATCCACAGGCCCCTGCTTTTCCATCTGTTCACCTCCGACATGCCAGAAAATCCAGAAGGCGGCATTCTGTCTCTGTTCGCAGATGACACATCCATCGTCTACAACGGTAGAGTGATCAGAGCGCTAGTGGCAAAACTCCAACGAGGCCTGGATGCCCTGACAGAGTACCTCACCAGCTGGAAGATCTGTATCAACGCGGCGAAGACCCAGGTCATCATTTTCCCCACTCCAAATCCCTAAAATTGTTCCGCCTGGGGACTGTAAAATCATCCTCAATGGCACGACCGTGGAATGGGCCAACGAGGCCAGCTACCTTGGCTTGACCCTCGACAGCAAGCTTATTTTCAGGCAACAGGTTGACAAAACGGTGACAAAGTGTAACGTCTTGTTGAAACTACTGTACCCTTTGATCAACCGCCGGTCGTCATTGTCCCTGAAAATAAGCTTGCTGTCTACAAGCAAATCATCCTCCCTGTGATCGAATATGACATGCCGGTCTGCGCTAAAACCCACCACCTCAAACTTCAATGGGTCCAAAACAAATTCCTGAGGATGATCCTCAACACCCCTCCCAGGACAAGAACATCCGAGGTCCACCGTCTGGCCGGAATAAAAACCTTACATGAACGCTTTGGTGAGTGTAAAGAAAAGTTTAGGGTCCGTTGCTTGCATTCGGATCAGGCTCCAATTAGGGCGCTAGTTCCAATCTAGGTTATCAAATTTCTTATTGTAAATATTAGTGTACATAGTAGTTAGGTTATCAAATTTAAAAAACACACCAGCGCCTCCTAAAGGCCGTCATGATATATCATATTAACACTTAAATAACAATGTAAACATAAAATTTAAAATTGAAGTTGGAGGCCAAGCCGGCCGAGCACTGTACATGTAAAAATAATTGTAGAACAGAAAATGAAACAATAAAGAAGAATTTTACTACTACTACTACGCGCGCGAAACCATTTTGATCGGGATTCCACAAAGAGTGGTTCGACATTGCAGCGGAACTGTAGACACAGCAGCACGAAGGCGTGGGGTGGCAGTGGCAATGCGGAAAATTTATTCCAAATTTTGGAGGCTGAGCGAAAAATCATCAGGTGGCGGTCGGACAGTTTCAACGCAAGGTGCCGGCAAGCGTTTGGATGCAGTTAGTTATTAGAAAGTCGCATTGGGAAATGAAAAATGGTTCTTCTCAGGACCAACATTTTATGATAAGAAAGAGGTTATTGCGAAAATGAATTGTTTCGGTGGGATCGGGTTTGGCGTGGTAGCTTGGTTGCTGTTAGTGTTTCCATCCATTCAAATTTACTGCATCATCTCCCTCCGATGCGCTATCAAATTTGCTAGTTACGATTGAGTTTTTCACTTTGAAGAAAGTTCATATCGGATTGTCGGATCAACCTTTTGTATAAAGGGCTTTTTGGAGGACATCATCCTCAAAAATTGACGAAATAAAGGAGAAATAAGCAGTGGCGTGAAACCAAACGGAAATATATTTATTTGCAACGTTTGGTTTTCGCCCGCGATGTAAGCGTACGTGGCAAAGTAAGGATTGTGATGTCCCCGACTAAAAGCCAGTCGAGTGGCTTTAGCGGCCGATGAGTCATGTTAATTCCACGGTTAGAGACTCAAAGTCCATCCAACTGGGAGCAACTAATCGACTTCTTGATTGAGTTGGCCTCCGAGCAGTTTGCTCAATGTTATTAAAACGAGACAAATTATTATGGCAAATACCATCATTTTCGAATAGCTACGTAGTCCTACGTCACCTTTGCGTACAACCCGATTGGGCTGCACCTTTGAGTTTTTTTTTTATAGAAGTTTAACAACAACTGTCAAACCCCACCACATTCTAGGCAAGCCTAGCGGGCGCTCGTTTATCATTGGCAGACCTCTGGAAACTTGATTCTCGTTATTTCAACATTTCGTAGCCTAATGTTTCATTATCATCGTTCATGTGTTCCTTTCATCGATTTTTTACATTTGAGAATGATTTTACCAACATCATCCACCCCTCAAAATGACACTACGTGGATGTAGAGACAGAATATGCTCGTTAAGAAACAAGGAACCTCGAAATGGAGTCTATTTTATTCCTTCATGTACGCAAGGTACTATCAATATGCATTACCCAGCATTTATCAACCATATATGCGATGAAGCGGAGCTCCAGTTCTTAAATCGACGGTTATTGACTCGTAAAGTACAATTCAAAATTTCAATAAGAGAGTTTTTAAAATCATTTAAGTATTTCGTCAGTCTCGAAATAAATAAATAATGTATTTCTAATACCATTTAAATATTAACTAAGCTTTAAACTAAACATTCATATTACTTCAATAGTATTTAAATTGTGAAACATTTGATTTCTTTCTAATTTCGTTTGTTTTTATAGCATCTAGTTATTAAAATATAATAATCTGTGCAAGTAAATCAAAGATGGAACAATATCTCGACATCATCCTCAGTCGGATGAATGTATAAACAACATAAGCCTCATCATGACCTTTTTAATGCGATAAACATCGACCATAAATTTCTATTCAAAATACCATTAATTTGCTAACGGATCACCGACATGGCTCAACATCAAAGTCGTGACATTTCGGTAGGCGCTTGAACTTGACCACGTCAACGGCTACAAATGTCTAAGGTCGCGTTCCCAAAACCAAGCTTCCTTCCTTCTGGCAGTAACTTTTACAAACATGCATATTTCAACCACGAAACACACAATAAAAATACTCATAAAACAGGTCATTATATTGTTGTGGTGGATAGAAACTAAAAACAGCATCTCCTTACCCGCAGACCCGCGTGGCCATCCACCGTGCCACCATCCATTGAACGCAAACTGGAAACAATGCTGTTGCTGCTGCTTTTGAACTTGCAACAATAACAACAACCACAAAAGCCATGTTGACCTAGAAATGAAACAAGACTCGCGTCGCGCACAGTTGGAATTTCTCCTCCGTTCATGTTGGACTTTTTTTTTCTCTACTCTACTGCTTTTCTCGTCGACCAATTTTGCCAGCTTTTGCTGCCCCCTATGCTGCTGGCAGCGAGCGCGCGCGGAGAAATCCATAATTTTATGCTTCAGTCTTCCGATGCGAGAGCGCATAGCCAGCCCGAATACACGCACACATCTGCGAAACTGTTGAAAGTAAAATGCGAAGAAAGTGCCCACAGAGGAATCGAGTGAAAAACAAGCCCACCTAGAGTTGATCGCCTTCCTGCGGCGATCTTCGGTGCGCGCGAGAGAGCTCCAACATCGGGGATTGCGGAAAACTTCGGGTGATCGGAGAACGAGCTTTGATGAGAGTTGCCCTGATGATGCTGCCGATGCTCTCGCGCATTGAACGCCGGTATGCGGATTCGGTGCAAAAATTAAAGACTTCAATTTCTCTCTTGCACACGATCGTGTGGTTCTCTCGCATTCCATCCAATCACAGCGTGGCTGGAGAGTGTGATCGTTTGTTTAGCACGCGGGGGCTAGGCTCCCCAAGACTTTTGATTATCAGGGTCGTGTTTACAGGTGCCACCGGTCCGGTCGAATGTTGTGTCTGCCTTTTGGTCTTATGACGTCGACGTCCGAACGAAAGAGACAGTGATACTTTCTCTGGTGTCGCGTTGTCTCGCTTTGGCTGCCACACCGTGCCATCAGTGGAGTTGCTGCGCTGGTGGCGAAAAGGAAATGCGGGTTGGTTGGGGCTTGGGTTGCTGGCCCCCCTTCAGCAAACCGACCAGCCAGCATCATCTCTCACGGAAGTGTGTTAGCAGGTCTCGTGGATAACGGTAGATTTTTTTTCTGCCGCTGTGCCTTCGTTTTGGTTGTTTGGTCGGATTTTTTCGATCGGTCGTGATGGAGTGTTGTGGCCGGCTGCGTTCCTGCTGGTGTGGCGGAGTGGCGAGTGTGATGGGAGGATGGCGGGTATTTTATATGCTCTCCGCGATGACGGCGGTGGGTTGTCATGCGAAGAGCGAAGACTTGGCTTCGTTGCGATTTCATCGGGTTGTTGTTGTTGAGAGGCGGCGAGCGACGTTCGTTTGCATCTGAAGCAAGTCGTTTTGAGGGAATGATACCGATGCAGTGTTTTCACAAACAAGTTTTTTTTGGAAATTTTATATTTTTTTTAGCAATAATTCATAAGTTTATAATAAGAATGGCCTGAGGTCCAAGCATTTGCTACGTCAGCATGGACGCATGGTGCTTAGGATTTGAAGCGATGGACTATTTGTTGATAATTAAATAATTAAAAAGTCGTCACACGCCGTTTTTTCGGGGCCCCTGTTGGGCGCCAGTGTAATAAGCTTTTTTATATAAATATAAAGATACACAATCAACATGTAACACATAACTAATTAAAATAATGCACGTTCTCTCTTGGTTCCCTTTGAGAGACGGCTAGGTGGTGCCCACTACGGGATATGACGAGGTTTCATATGAGATTTTGGTCCATCAGCAAATCCCGCAAATATATTTTCATTGCGTATTGCGCATTTTGTCTACAGCAATATGTTTGCTGTAGGAGAGAACAGTGCTTAACACACCCAGGGGGCAAAATGGCTTCACTCATAAAATCAAGGATGTTATCGATCATTTAGTAATCTGCCTTCGATCATTTAGTAGTTTGTCAATAACTCATTCCACCGGCCTAATTTCAAAATGTGTTGTATGGTGGACTTTTAGTGCGAAGGTTTTTCTACAACTCTCCTTAACAGGTCGATGTTCGGATTCCACTATTAAAGGAGTTACGGTGCTAGTTTCTATACTCATACTAAGTGATAACAAAATATGCAATCATTTAATCTAAGTTACTGATACTAGCGCTATAGCTGCGTTATTAGTGAAATTCAAACAACGAACTGTTAGGCAGAGTTGTAGAAAAACCTTTGCACCATACAACACATTTTGAAATTTAGCCTCTGGAATGAGTTATTGACAAATTTCTAAATGATCGAAGGCAGATTACTAAATGATCGATAACATCCTTGCATAAAATCAATCATATAATCTTTTGTAGGACATTTATGAACGCATATTACCAATACAATTCAATATTAGCTATTTATTACTGAGCTGCAATAAGAGAGATTAGTAAAATCCTTTCATTTTCACTTAAATTTAACGATTTCCGAATCTTTCACCTCACCCGACAAAACAAACAACCATGCGTCCGCCACTATGTTACATGCATTTGAGTCATTCACACCACGATTCGGGTTTATTTTTGAAACATTTTTTAAATACGTTAGAAAGTAATAAAAAAAATTTGTTTTTAATTGTGAAATGTGGCGTTGAAATGGTTCGATATTTTAGTTTATATTGGTGAAAACATCTAAAAGGCTTAAAGGGTGCGTTTTGGACTGTTTTCCCCTATTCATAGCTGACTTTTTGTATAGGATTCCTATCCTATTTGAGCATCTCGAATCGATTAGTGCCATTTGACTGTGTCTGGAGCAAACTTGGGACAAATCACTACTAAACATTTCATTGCCTACTTTGGCTTTCTTCTTGGATCTAGACACAGAATCAACAAACAAAACAGACACAATCTAGCACAAATGATTAATACAGAATCCATCGAATATTAACGCTCTCTGTCATCCAGTCATCGTCAAGAAAAACAGCCACGTGTCAACCCCAGAAAAAACAAACACCCGCCAAGGGGAAAATGCACTCTCCAGCTTAATGGGGGAAACAGGCTTGTTTTAAAACTGCATCAGTTAGCAAAAACATTACTGGATGTTGGATGCTTTATAGAGTTGAATTTCGCAAAAGTTTATGCTTTTTGTAAAAATTATTGTAAAGTTGGAAACACATTTTTCCTTAAGGATCTATAAACCATAATCAATCCGATAATGACAATGATTTTATTCAAATCCGCACTAATACTAATAAAGTTTTGAACTAAATTCAATATTTTGGGCCTATTTACGGACTTACCCTCTATCATAATATATTCATGGCATTTCCATATTAATTTTTCACTTATCAAAACTAGCAATTACTGAGGAATTGCTGGAAAAACGCTGAAAACTGCCTTTTTCCTAGGTCGATATTCGTTTGTTCATTGAATGCATACTAACGTTCGAACGTTCGGTTCGAACACATACACACTCATTTGATTTTTCACTGGATTTTTTCCCATTGTTTCTTTGATTTTATCACTTCTAAAACATATTCACTAATTGAGTTTCATATTTTTCGACAACCTTGACTACCAATTAATTCACTTCACACCCAAAAACTGTTGAAAACTGCTTTGCAAAAATCGAAGTGAGAGACGAATTTGACGACCGTATTGTGAATGCAATAAAATGCGGAAGACTCAATTTCACTAGCGCAATAAGTGAAATGGTGAGTACGAAATCTACGCGATGCAACTTCATTCAATCCGAACAATACAACGTATACGCCAGCCAACACGCAAACAAAGATGTGCATACACAAGAAAATAATCATCTCTTCACCGTTGCCAGATTTATTTATTGGAAAAAATCATTGCTGTTTGTCGGATTGAACAATAAAACCAAAAATAAATATTTAAACATGTTACGTAAGCTTCTATTACATTCCAAGTGGTGTATAAAAAAAATAAACCGATAAATACCCATATTTTTGATACACCATGAACATGTTTTATGATATAAAATAAACAATTCGTCAAGTCTGACAACATTATGCATCAGCTGGCATATATTTACCACCCCATTTTCACCCACCCAGTTGTAAACAACATTTTATTTATCGCTGCTGCACCAATTGCATCACTATTACAAACAAGTGATACAGTCATCAATTTTCAAAACATTGTGATGGAGTCTTGAGCCTTAACGGGAAATCATAGATTTGCTCTCACGCTCTCCTTTACTTCGCTGATGCTCTGCAATCATCATTCAGTGTTGCATATTGATTTGTTCTATATGTATTCCTTATTCTATCGATTCTGAGCGGAAAAGCTATTAGATACTGATTCTAAAGATTACATGTTGATTATAAAACAAAATATAACAAATCGCAACAGAAGATGATGCTCTTTTGAGTATAGTACAAAGTACACTTAACCCCTCTTTTACGGCATGTGACGTAAACAATATTGTCATCAAAAGTAAACTTATTAGAAGGCACTCTAAGAAAACCAAAGAACTATCTAGCTGTTTTGCATCTTCAACATTTGCCTCCAACAAGTGTTCTATTCCAGGTAATCCATAAATTCCTTTGATTCTACACGCGTAACCAAGACCTTAAGACCTACAGGTCCTTTCAGGTCATCCAATAATTCTACACGTTAATCTAGTAATAAGTAGGTCTTCACGCGATACCATAGAGTTATTTTATCTATTTGAAAACTGGTTCACTTCTCATAAAGTAGAATCAAATGGCCTTTAAAGCTGTTCCTTTCCAGGTCATACAAGAATTCCAAGCCTAAAAGTCTATAGGTCACTAGGCCTAGCAAGGGTGTCGGGAGGTTGACACTTCAGAAATAGAAGACTTGCAAAGGAAATGGGGCCACTCTGTTGCAGGACTAGTGGTTATCTCCTACAAGGTACCTGGGAGTATCCAAGCCCGGAAAGGCACTAGTGATGTGCCGGGTGTTTCACGCCCAAATAGATGTACAGGAGAAGTGGAGACATAAGGGAGCGAGCGAGCGAGTGATTGAATCTCAGGAGTGTGGTGTTTTTACGCTATTTTATTTTCGTACATTTTTAACCACCACAATATTGTTCCACAAATCCTAAATGATTAAAATAATTACATACATGGTTGCTGTTTGATTATGTTTATTGCATAAATTTATATGGCAATTGGTGATTTTAATGAATATAGTAAATTTTAAACCGAGAACATCAAACAATTATAAAAGCTAATACAGAACTGAAAATTTGTCATCCTCTGGTTGGATGAGCTTATTCCAAAAAGCAATGTTTAGAAAACTCAACCTATAAAAACATAAGCACGATTTATGACTCTCCTGTTTACACAATCGCATAAGTTTTATGTGTTAAATTCTTAACGCATTAAATGAACTTTTTTCATGCTGACCTATTCCATTCATGTTTGGCAAGAATTTTTAAATTTTTATTTTGTCAAAACTAAGTGATATTTTTGCCTTTCTCGTACAACTAAGTTGTACCGAAAGGCTATCATTTCACTCCGAAAACGAACTTTTTATAGAAGCCTCTGAGACCCATAGTATTATATACCAATCGACTCAGCTCGACAAGCTGAGCACATGTCTGTCTGTCCGTGTGTATGTATGTGTGTATGTGTGTGTATGTGTGTGTGTATGTGTGTGTGTATGTGTGTGCACAAAAGCTATAAAAAACATTAGACAACTTTTCGTATAGTAATCCTTAACCGATTTTCTCGCAACAAGTTTCATTCGACAGGGGACAAAGCCTTGTTGATCACTATTGAATTTTATAACGATCGGTCATTGCGTTTAAAAGTTATGAAGAAAATGGAACATCGGACCATATAAACCCCATATAAGGTTGGAGTCTTAACTAAATGCGAGAAAGGCACCACCAACGCTAGGTGGATTAATCTGGGTTTTTTATTTTATTTTTATAATTTTCTTTAGTCTAGAAACAGAACGTTTCGAGCTTAATTGGTGACATTGATTTTGTTTCTTGTAATTGAAAAATGGATTTGAACTTTACTTTTTGTATTTGATTTCGAATTCAGACATGGATTTGGGATATGGAGATTTCATATTAAGATATAAAATTAAATGTGGAATATAGAAGAAAGAATACAAAAGGCATGTTGGCAGAAGCATAATAAAAAAGGCAGAAATATAAAACATATAATTGCAAGAGGCTGTTTCAGCTTAAGGCGTTTGATCCGCTGGATCAAAATGTTTGCTGATGAAATTGAAACGATTCTGCCTTTCTCTATCATAAATATCCTCTAACATTAGAACGGCGAGATACATGCTTTCTTGTATTATAGAGGTCAGGAGACCTGTCGTAGATCAGTGATAAGGGAACGTCTATACATTACGTTACACGCGGGATGTTGTGATAAGCGTGACAGTCCATATAATTTTTTTTACAGAAAGTGTAATAGTGGGACATGGGGAATGACAATTTACTATTTTTGTGTTACGTAATTCATACATCTTTACTGCGATATATGACTATATACGAAGAAGACAATGCTGAAAGTAGCTGAGTTCAAATCTGGATGCGAAATGAGAAGTAAAGGGGTGATAATTTTTTTAAACTTTCCTTCAAAAATAACAACTGTTGAAGTGCTTAATGATTACTAAGCTACGAGGTAACTATTTTTCAGCTGATGGAAACGAGTTCAATAGATAGGATGTAGGAACATATAAAAGTAAGTGCATCTATCCTTCTTGTACTTAGATCAGCCAGATGCAAGTTTTTTAAATATAATATATATTCCCAATACTACTTCAAGCAGATCTCTTCTCTAAAAACCATGATTGATCCACCTAGCGGTGTTTGTACCTTTCTCGTACAGTACATATATGTACTAAAGAAAAAATTGAGTGAGAATTTCTTAGCGTGTTTTTGTATATTAATTGTATTTTGGCCATAACTTTTGATCCCATAGTTCGAGCTGCCCAATTTTCAATAGCAAACAATGGGACAGGGTTTTCCGTCGAATACAGCTTATTGCAAACAAATCGGATCAAGATAAGTGCCTAAAAGATGAGTGAGTTTTATTTTGCGCACATACATACACACACGCACACGTATATAACACTATGGGTCTCCGGACCTTCTATCACAAAATCGTCTTGGAAGTGAATATATAGCCTTTTCGTTACACCTTGGTGTACGAGAAAGGCAAAAACGAAATGATATACTTCTGCTTATCGTAGTTTCGGCTTTTGTTAGGGTCCCTTCTGATGATATAGGAACTGGATTTGATCAAGAGAGGATTTATTCTGAGACTTTGAAGTAAAATATCAATGTACCAAAGACACACAATGTAAAATAACAAATAATGTACATTACATACAGCTACGTCACTTTTGCGTACAATCCGATTGGGATGTTTTTCTTTTAAAGTAAAATTATGGAATATCTCATTATTTGGGCTGATTTTAAATGAGTTTACATCTGATTATCCAAAGTAATGGTATCTTAATCAAAATTAATTGATCACGTAAACACAAACTGTTATCATTTACACACTTAAAAATACAACTCAATGGAAGAATGTCGAATAAAATGGAGTTGTGTACTTCTAAATACGATTGTTTGGCTTGTGTTGAACAGAAATTAAGAAGTTATCATGGTGCGTGGTGCGTGCTAGCTCTTTTTTTGTATCAAAAAGTCTAATGGCTTTCCAAGGAATGCCCGAAAGCCTCGTGTTGTGGGGAATTACTCCCGAGAATGATCTCGGGATATTTGTGAATCCGTTTGTGTTAACTTAGTGACAAGTTAACAAGTAACAATTTCCATGCTTCTTAGATTTATTCAATTGGATTTAAAATAGCAATGCCCATAGCTAGTTGCACAGTTTTATTGTCGCTCTTATTGCTCATAAATATGCTGAAAAAGCTTCAAACGTCAAACGCCCATTGATCTCATGAGCAGCTCTACGGTTGTGATTGAGAGCGTTAGAAATACTATTTTCAAAGCTCGGATATAGCCACAAGTTTTGGTCGTTATGTGGACAAATGAATAACCCCAATAAGAATATTTGTATTGCAAAGAGTTTAATACGGTTTGTTTATTTGTTAGCATTTTTCTGATCGAAATTTATGATGGCCATGTTGAAAAATGTAGACGCATTTTCGAATCAGTGATATTTATCACTGGAATTCATGATTTGACTATGTTTTCAACACGTATTTCACTTTTTTTTGGTAATTGATTTGCGTAAAAAATATATTGAGGTGAAAAATCAATACAATCAGTGAAGATTTACGATATTGCTATACTTTTATAAAATTTATTGCCCAAAACTACATTATTTGGAGAGCGCGTGGTAAGCAATCTAATTGTTTCATTAGCATTCACCATCAAATCGAAAGCGCACCTCATTTTACTAAAAGTACAATGAACAATCCTGTAAAAATATTATTTTGTATCAACTTTCATCGTTATTCTCATCAACAATTTATTTTGTTATTATTATTCAAAGATTTATTTCTCTTTTTTTCATAGCAACTTATTTGACAGCTGCTGCAGCCAAATTCCTTTTTTTTGCGGATGGTTCAAAAAGAGTTTATAAATACTCTTATAATAGGTTTATAGCGGTCATCCTGAGAGGGCCACTTGGCCATATTGTTCTACGGTGTTGAGAACATCACAGACGTCGCCGGTTATATGGAAACGGCTTCCGCTGAAGTTATGCGAGAGCCACGTATGTCCAATTCGGAGCCGAAAGATTATTTCATGTTATTTAGGTTGGGTAGGTTTGTTCATGCCGTTGTTGTACCCTCAATTTTTTGAAGGTATCCGGAAGTGGTGGCAATTCAGTTCTTTTGTATGGCTGTCTTTTTCCAGGGGTGGCATTGCGCAGCTTGACTCGAAACGAGCAAACCATGTAAACTGTCATACGAAAGCGCTATCGAAAGGATTACGGCACGAATGACGTGAAACGCTGGCTCTGATATCCAACTCCGGCAAGGAGATCTGCCGTGATGTTTCCAGGTACTCCGCAGCGCCCTGGAATCAAAGCGAAGGTTATGTTCGCTAAGATGTTTTGAATTCATGGGGTACTTAGGCTCGTCGCTCTGGAGTGTGTAAATAGCGCTGGCAGGGTTTGGAGATGGGTTTCCTGGACGGGTAGGGGACGGCTATGAACGCCGCGGCCGCTTCATCCAAGAGGATGCTGCACATATCCTGTATTCCCCAGAGGTAGCTGCGGCGAACGTGGCGGCTATGTGGCAGATGGCCGCCAGCGCACGGTGGTGAAAAGGCAAGATGCCTGCCTGGTGTTGAGGGTAACAATCCTTAGGCGGCTAGGACGTACTCGGTGACAAAGTTTCGACGAGGTTACAGTGAGCTGTACAGGTCAGTTCGAGGCCGAAGAGCAGGCGGCTATCAATGAGAGCCTGCCCGATGTTTAAACAAACCCTTCTGTTGATGGTTAGACAAGGTTCGGGTTGACTCTGGTCCAACAGTTTTTTTTTGTTCGGTGTGAACCTCTGCGTCCATTTCATTGAACTTTTGTAGTATACCCGTGTCATTTGTTAAGTGCATGTTTTCTGCTTCATTGCTATTGAGAAGAAATTAAGCAGTCGTTTTTTATTCAGATATTTCTCAAACTTATTTGGGGACCTCTTTAGATTGAGGTACCGCTATTTATGCCCTTCGAGAAATGACTTATACCAAATCTCAAAGACGCGTCACTCAATCAGTTTCGCCATCAACAATAAGTGGGATAATACTGATTTTGACCAAGCATCGGTACTGAAGATCAAACATATTTTTGCTTCTTCTTAAGAGTTCCGAATTCGTTTTTTTTACAGAGATCTGATTTCATTGCGTTTGGCATTCCGGAGCTCTAATCAGTCAGAGGGTTTAGCAGATCCACCAAATTCCGTATCCGCTTCGAAACCAGCCTAAGATTGAGTTACATTTTTGTAATTTACTCCATTGACTCCATCCAAAAGGTGCAAAAGAGGGGTCATCTAAAAGCAAATTATAGTCGATCCATACTTTTCCGACCATCACTCACTTAACAAGAATAATAAGAATTAGAGCACAGTGTGGTATATCTTACTCCGTAATGCACCACCAAAAAGGTGTCTACCCAGTATTACAGGCTCCGTTAACTGCCTGGGTAATTGTTTCACACCCCAGACCATTCATCCCCTCGGCACGGGTCGCCTGACACCTTGGGATTCGGGGTTAGGGAGGTGATATTGTCAACTTTAGTGTTGTACCGAGCCTGCATTAAATGAAACATCACATTTTTCACTGCTTCCAAAGATACTGAATACGTCGGTAATTGTTTATGGTACAGACAAAAACACGTAGCAAATTAGTATAGTTTCATGTAACGCACAAGTACTGAAATATTATGAATTTTTGACAAATCTGTACATTTTGTGCACATTTGGCGTAGATTAAGTAAGATCGCATTGATCATGCGCGAGTTTCTCGATTCTGAGGACGCACTGCTACTAATTTAATTTTTGGTGATGAGATATACATTGTTAGTTTCAAGTAACAATACTATAAATTTTTTAAGCTTTCATTGCAAATACGCATGCTATTTATAGCAGATATTAACTTCGTTCCAAAAGATGTCAATGTAGCGGAAATCGGTTTGTGTATTGTGAATGCAGTATTTTTATGTTCTAGTGTATTGTTCAGTTGAAATAATCAAACAGCGATTCCACGGGAAAAGAATAGAGTTGAAAAAAAGTTGTCCAATTTTGCTCAAAATCGCTTGGTATGTTCTTCATCGAAAATAATTAGACCCGTATTTTTTTATTATTTTTTATTAGGGTGACCATGTTCGATATAGGGTTACCAGAAAAATCGCTATTTTTCGAATTTTTTTATTTTTTTATGGATAGAAAGCTTATTACTTCTAGTTCTTACTAAAATTTTTGGTTTGGTGTATTGATGTACTCAAATTTGTTTAAATGGTCAAAATATTCGTTTTTTAAGTTTTTTTAAATGTTGGACCACAACGACTATATATTTTATATATTTTTATGAAAATTCAAATATTTTTACATAACATATCAGAAAATAAGAAATGTTCATCGAGCCGTTTTTGAGTTACTTTTTAAATTTCAAGATAACAAAGTGTAACGAAGCGTATCAAAAATAAAACAACCCCCCACCCCCTATTGCGTTACGTAATATTTGAACAGACCCTACCTTGGCTGCTAGATCCAAGCAAACTAGATGTTGGCAACGCGAACAGTGATATGGTCGCCTCGTCGAGATGTAGACATAACGCACTTTCACAGTTACTAATTGCAAGATTAAAATTCTAAAAAATAGGAAATTAACTCAAACATTTCGTAGTTCTTATCCCCGTGTTCCGTTTTATATCCACTTTATTTCTAATGATTTTTTATTTTAACAGATATGCAGCAACTAATTTTGGCCGCCAGTTGAAAACAAAAGTATCCATAGTAAAGTAGCAGCCATGATGATTAAATAAAATAATTTTCAAACTGGCAAAAATTCTTTTATGGAGATAACTGTCATATTTGATTAGTGATGGTTTGCAGAATATATTTCAAATATAGGAACTCTGGAAATATTTCGAGTCAAATCGGAATTGATTTGTACAAAAATAAAGCATATCATCGATCGATATTGCTAACGATAGGCCTCAATATGATTGTCGTAAATCCCAATATATCAACGGTGCGCACGAACAAATTGATTTTCTTACCTGGTTTCACCAGAAATTCTAACGCGCACAAAAAATTGATGCACGCGAACGAATTCCGAGGCATACAGTTTTCCTATGATTTTCGATTATTTCTAGGTAACTTTCTTGTAATAATAAACAGCCCCTAGAAAGAGAAAATCCTTTTTTTGACAGCGGATTTATGGCAGTCATATTATCAGCTTGGAATTTGCTTTGAAGATGTTCTAAAGAGTGGTCCACTTGGTCATAAATTACTTTTGTAGCGGTCCTCAAGAGGTTGCCATATAGTTTTTAGATTTGTTGCTAGCTCTGAAAATTCGCTCTCCAAGACTTCTAATAGAGTATGATAAAAATGTTACTTGGGATTCCTTTATCTATAGTAAAACCCAACCACTATTCACTTGGATCGTAGCTCTCAGCTCTGACCAATCACGGAATATGTACAGTCAGTATAAGCTAAGCTACGTATTCTCCCCTCTTCGGTTTCAATGGAGTTGCTAGGAACGCCTAATGCAATCGTTTATGAGTAATATGTAGGGTGGTCGGTATTGGCCATTTTTATCAAATACCGGTATTCGGTATTTGATGGAGTCAATACCGGTAATACCGGTAGAATACCGGTTTTTGTGAAAATTTCAGGTAGTAGAAGAAAAACGTTTGTTTTGGACTTTTGGATGAAAAACAACAATGTGTCAAACTTCAAATGTTAAAATCATTGCTTGTTGAGCTTGGCAATGCGAAACTTAAGTAGACATTACATACTGAGCGACTCATCTCCCAAACCGCATTGGATTTTGTCAGCATTGTTGACAACTACTGAGAATGTCCTCTCTCGGTTCAACTGAAGCAGGACGAATTGTTCCAAGACTGTCGAAAATCAGTGTCAAATACTTGCCCTTAATCCCTTCCGATTCATAGTAAGAAAATTCCTTACGGATTGTATGCAAGGATCCTGGCGTCAACGTATTTGCCACCAGCAACGCAAGTGTTTTACTCTGCTACAGTCTCTTCACAAGTTGTTCTTTAACCGATAAACCAGAAAAAAATTCATAGAGGGATCTTCTTCGTACCGATCGTCAGGTATGATCGTTGTCTCTGTTTCAACGATCGCATCAGGAATCATAAGACGCTTCAAGATCCCATACGCTTGCTTAATCGAAGTAGCTCTGGATGCCTCGAAGAAAATGCCAAAATCGTTTCTGATTAATTGCTTCACGGCATAATTATTCAAAAAGGAAAAAGATCGGCGTATTTGGATCGTCTCTCTTGGATTTATTCCTTAAAAGTTAAAAGCATCGAAATACTGGCAGAAATTTCTGTGGCTTGATTTGATAATTGTTCCAACGTAAATTGAAACGCCACGTTGGCTTCATATACAGTTGAAAACGCACAGAGCAGTAGTTCCACAACAGCTTGAACAGATTCGAGGGTTTCAATTATTTCAGCGTGTCTGGCATCAGCCAATAATTCAAATTCTTTTCCGAATTCAGAACGGACATATTTTTGCAGAAAAGAACGGAAAAGTAGTTATGGCTCGTACCTTTTTCACAATTTCATACATTGCGGGAATATTCTCGACGATATCAACTTTGTTCATTGAAGAAAAAGTCATTCGCAGTTTGACAGATGGCTAAGAGAATAAAGCAACAGGTATGATTAATGACGATGTTGATCGATTTTTTTTTGTAGCGTAAACTTCGTTAATGATGCTTACTTGGGCAAAGTTACTCATGCACGCATTTAATTGTTGTATTTTATTCTCTTTACTTCTTTACTGCTGGATTTCCTGTTTATATGAAACATATATGCGATTACAGACAGTTGAGCTGATAAAAGTAGGTGAAAATTATTCGAGATTTTTAGACTGACAGCAAAATTTAAAATACCGAAAATACCGGTATTTTCCGTCTCTAATACCGGTATTTTCGGTACCCAAAATTAGCCGGTAATACCGGTATTACCGGTTTCGGTACTACCGGTTAGACCACCCTAGTAGTATGGTGTGCTAGATTTTTGCATCAAAACAAACTGGCCAGCTTTCTCAACATGGCGGTTTGGCTTGTTTGGTACATTAAGTCACCTCCATTTAAGATACCTTGGTAGGAAACGAGTCCAAGCTTAAGACTAAAAGAGGAATATGCCACATAACGCGTCCCGAAACAAAACGCCTCTTGGGTATTCCCTCAGTCATATTTATAGTGACAGAAAGGCACGAACACCGAAATTTTTACATTTGGATGTACATAGGTACCTTTTTGACGAGGGAAAACGCCCCAGCTGCAGCGGCATTAGTGCTCCCCCAAACCTGAGTGATTTCATTGCCAACTAGTCGCCGTGATTCTATCGTTTGGTCGCTGCAGGCAATTGTGCTTATTCTGCGTCTCGCGTGTGCCTGGGGGAACTTTAATCTACGATCTACCATGCGCCTCCATGCACTGACCATACCACAGTCGTGCGTTCTTTTGACTACGGGGGCTATTTTAAACGAAGTAAATATAAAATTTAAAACAGAAAGTTGCCATCCAACTATCAACAATACACCTAAATGGTGATACTGGAAATTTGATTTTCTCGCAACAAGTGACTTTCGACAGGGGTCAATGCTATTTTATCGCTATTGAATATGATAACGATCGGTCATTACATTCAAAAGTAATGAAGAAAATGGTGCGGCTAATCAAAAAGGTTGGTGTTCTCGCTAAATACGAGAAAAGCTGTATCGCTTCTATGTGAATTATTTAGAGTCAACAGACTCCCTTTTCCCTAGAAAGTGTTACAAAGATATTGTTGACAGTGAGATTAGAGGTTAAATTATTATCAATCTGGTTGAAGAACTTCATAATCTAAAAACGAATGACTTTCTGACAAGTGCTACGATTGACTATAATCTCGGTTTTCATAAAAAACGAAAACAATCTGAATCATGGTCAATAATTTATATCCAGCTCTGACTTGACCAATTGACCATTACGATGCAAAGACGCCTCGACGGGCGGCAACGAACGACGATGAATAAGCATCTTTCGCGTTGTCGGCGGCGGCGCGGGTTGAAAGCGAATTTTTCCCGGTTCTGCTTTCGCTCGACAGTGCGGTCAACCTCCATTTCAACTATTTTTTCTTCGTCCCCCCAATCTTCAGCGCTCCCCATCAGGCAGTGCCACAAAACGAACCAAGAGGAGGATGATGATGATCATTTTTTTTCCGCGGGTCCCAGCACAAAACAGAATAAAATGAAAAGCGAAAAAATGGGTCAATCGTTTTTTACGTCGGTTTGCTGTTGTGGTTGTTGTTGTTGTTGTTGTTGCTGGAAAAAATGGTTTTGCGCAGTGCGCTGCGCGTTCGCCAGTCTCGGTCTGGGAAAAAAGTACAAAGAATACCGTAAGCTCTAAAGTCTCAGCTCACGCTCGTTGGTGGCGGATGGACAGCGAGCGCCGCTAATCGTTCCATCGCTTCGGAGGTTTACGTTTTGTTTCGCGCAGTTGCGTTGTTGTGTTCTTCGTTGGAGGAATCGTCGAATCTTTGTCCGTTCCACAAAACCGACACGGGCGACGAGGAGAGTGTGGCGGATAAGCGCGTAATTTTTCCTACTTTAGCGAGAAAAGTGCACACAGCAAGAAGCAAAACCGGGAGGAAAGTCTGCTCCTGCTACCATGCTGCGTCTTGGCATTATAATGGGTTTGTATCTACTCTGCATCCAGCGCCACCACCACCACCCCGTCAGAACCGAAGCGCGCAGACGGCGACGACGATGATGATGATTGAATTTCCCTGGTTTGTTGGGGAATTGAGCAACCACGGAATTCACTTTCACTTCGTTGTGGAGTGATTTCTGATTTCTGGATTGTTATTCTATATTAGCTTTTGCGCTGAAAGCAAGAGTTGTGATTTCATATTTGTTTATGTTCTCTAGCGTAAACAATTAATTTGTTTATCAAGTTTTACTTTCCTTATATTGGGCACTACATCAGTACATTGTATTCAGTATTTTTCAACGATTATACAATATTGTAAATTTTCGTGAATTTTCACACCTTCTCAAATTCTCTAAGATAAACACAAGAAAAACATTAGTCAAAAATTAAGTGTTTTGTTTACTAAATCAACAATTATTTTCTTTGCGTTAGAATATAGCATTACCATTGTTACGAAATACTTGATAGATTGAGCGCTAGCGGTAGTCATGTTTTTTATAAAATCCCTATCTACCTATCTTGAATTCTTTTTAGAAACCAAGGTGGGATGAAGGAACACATTCAATCTGTAAAACGTCTATACCGTTACTAGGAAGTGGGAAAGAAGCGGTAAAAGTACTTACTAAACAAGCGGCTACCCCTTTAGTACCTTGGTGGTTGACACTTGGGAAAATACTCGTTTGGTGATTCCGTAACACATTTTTATCCAGTGTTACAGTTTTTTCGATAATTCTAATAGTTCTCTAGCACAAATCATTCGCTTTAACAAATAAACCTAGTTTTGAACTATTGGAAAAATAAGAAAAATATATACCGATTAGTTTTGTCCTGATCATTGCTTAATATCTGAGTAAAAGGTACGCCACTATCATCCATAACGCAAGATGTGACTCACATAGAACATTAACATTGACGAGACAAATGTGGAACGCCGCAAACAATTGTTTTCCAAGGCTCTTGTTCTTGCATTTTTGTCAAACAAAAGTTATATAAGAACCTACATTTTTTTCCAAAATTGTATACATCGCTTGCAAGATTTCTTTACAGAATTGGAAAAAAAATGGCTTCCGATAGTTTAATTTAGCTGTTAGATCACATCGATGAAGATTGATCAAATGATCTTCAGTTCGCAAATGGCCCTCTAAAATATCTTACGGAAACGTTGGAGTCACCACAACTCATAGAGCAACTTCTTGTTTGACCGGAATGACGGAGAAAGCATGAGATAATCGTGAAGATGCAATAACTCATCCAGAGATACCTACCTTCCGTACAGAGTGGTGGCAGAAAATGAAAGAGAAATGGCTGGAGCTCTCTGACCAGCGGGCAGAGGGTGGGCGGTAAATTATATGTGTCACGAAGTAATTATGCCTCGTTGCGTTGTTCGCCGGCTTTTGGTTTTTGCTTTGCCACGGCAGATTGATGTGTACACCAGGCCTTCATTGGAGGCTATCGTCTGCATACGGGTTTATATTCGTTCGTCATGACTCTAGTCTTGTTGTTGATGCGCCACGGCATGCGACGACGGCGCTAGTGCTGGCTGAGAAGGAAACGGAAGATTTCAAGGGGAGATTGAATGAGGAACCCAAGAATTGTCCGATGTGGAAAATGATGGATGGAAATTAACAGGGAAGTATGATTGCTGTTGACTCGTGGTGACCTTTTTTCTGCTTTTCTGCTCGTTTTTTAGTTTATACGTATTAAAATGAGAAGATTTACAACATTCATTGAAATTACATTAAAGTAGGATCCGAGATCATCAGTCACGCTTTCCAGAACGTTTCAGAAAACGTGACAGTTGTTCTCGAAACCGGGACTCAAAATACACCGTGATGTTGTTAGTACAAGAATCCGCGAGCGCTCTTTATGCGTACCGTGTCGTGAAAAAGTGAGCAATGCCAGACGGCTTTGGGACATCTCGTCGAATGGCATCTGGCCGAATGACGTTTAGCCGAAGAGACCTTTGATCGAATGGACATTTGGTCGAATCAAATGATACTGCAGATTTTTCCTTTCTTGTACAACAAAGTTATACCTAAAGGCTATAGGATCACTCGAAAACCAAAATTTTGAAAAAAAAAAAAAAAAGGCCCGTAGAATAGAATAGATCAATTGACTCAGTTTGACGAATTGAGGTGATACCAAATTTTTAGGACACTTTTTTTTAAAACTTAGCATTGTCCTATTTATTAGATCCCAGTCCGCGGCTTAAACATATATGCTGAAGCTTCAACGGATTCAGTACCACTGTCTCTGTATCGCGTTAGGTTGTATGAATTCGACTCATACGATGAATCTGGGAGTACGTGCGGGAGTCCTGCTTCTAACAGATCGTTTCGCTGAATTATCGCTCCGATTCCTCCTCCGTTGTGAGGTACTCAATCCAATCCACCTCGAGAAGTATTTACCACTACTGGTATATAACGCTGGAGGTAAGCCCATCTTCGGTTGACACCAATCGTGCTAATTTCTTAGACTCTTACAGTTCCTCTGTTCCTTTTGACCTGTCCATGGCGTAGGCTGAGCTTCATGGAATACCATACTACCCTCGTGAAGAGGTTTGAAGTGCTTTATTCGCAAGCAAATACGCTCACGCTAGCGAGGAAAGAAGCTTTGAAAATGGATGACTCTACTGTTTTCGGTGTTTTCAACGTTTCTCATAGCGCCTACTTTAAGCTCAAAGAGCCTAGTTGCTGAGCTAGCAGCTATAGACTATTCACTCGAGCAAATCGCATCCCTACCTCCTAACCACTTTTTCATCTTCACCGATAGTCTGAGTTCTTTGGAGGTTGTACGGCCAATGAAACCGGAAACTCAGCGTATCTTCCAAACAGGATAAGGAGAGCTTTGAGTGCTTTGTCAAAACGGTCATTCACTATCACTATGGCTTGGGTCCCTTCTCATTGCTTGATCACGGGAAATGAGAAAGCGGACTTTTGGGCTAAAGTGGGCGCTATGGAAGGTGATATTTATAAACAGAAAATTACCTTCGATGAATTGCTCACATTAGTTCGCCAGGAAGCCTTGAACAGCTGGCAACAGAAATGGAAAGATGGGGAGTTGGGTAGATGACTGTATTCAATTCGCCCGCTGGTGTCGAAGTATCCACGTTAAAAAAATGAATATGGGAATACTTTGGAATTATTTTGGAAACATGTTTTCCATGTAGTTGAGACCATAGGATGGATATCAACCGGAACAGTCATCTTGGAATAGCTTGCCGGAGGGCCACAAACTCATGTAGAAGAATCCCTTGTAATGTGGGTATCAAAATTCTTGGAATTGTTTCGGAAACGTGTTTTCAAAGTAGTTTAGAAAAGGACCGATGGCAATCGGAATGGCCATCCTTGAACAGGTTGCAGCAAACTCGTTCAGAAGAAATCCTGGTAATATGGGAATCAAACTTTTTGTAATTGTTTCGTAAGCTTGTTTTCCAAGTAGTTGAGACCGTAGGATGGATGAAAACCGAAATGGTCATCTCATTCAGAAGAGACCCTGCCATCGAAATTCTTGGAATTGTTTCGGAAACATGTTTTTTCCAAGAAAGTGTTACCGATGCTGGGTCATTAGGCCGAATGGTCATTAGGTCGGATGATAAGTGAGGAGTGAATAGTGAGAAGTGAGCAGTGAGAAGTGAAAAGTAAAAAATGAAAAGAGAAAAGTGAAATAGGCTAGATGTACCAGTTGTGGCTATAGCACCAGTTGTCGCACTAGTGCTTTATATGCCAAATGGCCAATCAAATCACCACAAACCAAGTTCATATCGATAAAACATATTCATATGATACGATAACACCTTTGATTTCCTCCAAAACAAGCAAAGCATAATTGTAAAAATTGATTTTGCTTAATTTTTAACGTCCTTTGCACCAGTTGTCGCACTAGTGGTCCCTATTTGGCCAGTCCCATAAGAAAACAATGGGATTTGCCAAATAAGGAACCAAAATTAAGAATAGTGCCACAACTGGTGCATGCGTTCCTATTATGGATTAATCAATTTTGAGGATAAAAACAAATTTTATTGTGGTTTTCATAGCTGTTCTAAGGAGCAGGAAGTAAAACCTTTCTATTGATATATAAAGTCCACCCACATGCCTTTTACTTATTTTTAAAAAAAATAGTTGTTCTTATGTATGGCGACAATTGGTACACCCACCCTAAAAGAAAAGAAAAGATAAAAGTGAAAAGTGATACAGTGTTGACCCGATTTTATCACGTTTGCGACCTGATTTATCACGTCCCGCTTTTGTCAATTTTTTACCCATTTTGTCAGCCCCAAAAATTTTGAAAATTTCAGTCATCCTTTTTATTTTTGTAAATTATTCCGCAAAATCCAGCCCGAAAAAAAAAATCTACACGCTAAAAGTCCAACGCGAATGGCGATCATTAGTGAGATAATGGCGAGGAAGGGTCATTTAGCCGAAAGTCATCTGGCTGAAGTGGACCTACGGCCGAAAATGTCGTTAGGCCGAACTGGTCATTTAGCCGAAAAAGTCACTTTGTCATAAGGCGAGTTGGTACAATCCATTGAATTCCACCACTTAATTGTATCTTGACAGATACGTATTTCGACCTCAACTGTAAGGCCGTTTTTCAGTGTCTCGTACTTGACTCGGAAGTCGAGTCGAGACGGCCTTAATGTTGAGGTCGAAATACGTATCTGTCAAGATACAATTAAATAGAATTCAATGGGATTGTACAAACTTGTCTCAGGACAAGTGAAGACATTCCACTAAAAAGCTCAAAATAATTTTCTTACCGAAAAAGTCGTTTGACCGAACTGGTCATTTGGACGAACGTGTCATATGGCCGAAGAGGTCATTTAGACGAAAAATCGTTTGGCAGAATAGGTCAACGTTTGACCGAAAGGGCCATGTTGTCGAAAGGATCATGTGGCCGAAAATGTCACTTGACTGAACGGGTCATATGGCCAAACATATCGTCTAGCCAAACCAATCATATGACCGTAAATGATCAGGGGTTTGCTAAATCGCACCAAGAGCCAATAAAAAATACACACCTAGTTTTTGTGTAGCAGATTCAATTTTTTATTCCTTTCTTTATTTGTTCTACTGTGAGATCTAAATTGGTATTCTGCTGTACAGAATCCACACAGAATCTATTTTTAGATTTCCATTACTCAATTGTTGTTGTCGTTGCCAGTTCATCTCATCGTGAGTCCATTGTATCCGGACTGGGTATCGAAGCCATGATCATCCGCGGAAAGTATTGATATTTAACTTCGAACTGAAAAACCGCTCCACTTCTACTCCTTGAGTGCAAGAGAAAATTAATGAAGTTAACGATTCAAGCAAATGGTTGAAAAAGCGAATTCAAGCATCATTTTACTTAAAATATAATAACGTCCAAAGATTACTAAATTCAAATAAAATGAAATATATATTTAAAAAAATTGGGTTCACAATATATAGGGTAAACTGGACACACATGATCTCCATTTTTGTTTTTGATGTTTCTCGACGTAAAATGCTTAAATTTATACGATTTTAGATGGACTGGATGAATAGTTTAATTAGTTATTCAAAAACATCATTGGATGAAATTATTTTTCATGAAAGTTATCAAAAATCATTTTTTTTAAGATAGAAAAGCTAGCATTTTCAAAATTTGCAGGAGACTTGATCCCCATAGCGGAGGAAATTGATCCCTCTATGAGCTGAACATATTTAGAGTCTTTTGAAACTGATGAAAGGACAAATTTGTTTATTTTGGAATCCTTACAATTCTTTATAGTCTAACGTAAAACAGTCGTACAAAAAATAAATATTGGTGATATTTAGTAAGGCAAGTATTTTGGTTCTCGAATAGAGTAACAGTTACAATTATCAACAAAATTGGCATGCTGATGATTATTTAATCAATCCACTCCTCTGAAAGGCAGAGGTCATATTACGACAACCATGATGTTTCTAAGAGTCTCTCTCTTTGGGGCTGCTATAGTTATGGCACCAAAACTGGTTGATCGATACATAAATATTAAAATTATCTTTGTTGTTTTAAAATCAAATTATCCTGTTTCTAAATTTAAAAAAAATAGACGCGCTTAAAAACCCACGGCCAGTGGTAAATATCCCAGAGTGCCTGTTTCGGAACCAACAAAAGGGTTTGTGATGCATTGCGTTTCCAGACTACTACCAATACGACGGTGATCATACCAGGCTGGTGACTTCATACATCAGTGTGGTACTGTCACGCATACTTGAAACATCATTTTTACGTGTATATTATTAGTACACAAATGCGATCTCTTTTCAAATACTGAATAGAAGCAGTTGGATTAGCCAATTGTTATAAGTTCTTTAGGAAGACAGACAGGTAGATTTGCGATAAAATACGATGAAAGAGTGATTCTAAATAAACTTACCCAATTTAAAAGAGAAAGTACAATTGAACAGTAGATCTAACAGTACTGATTTTACACCCGTTTTCCTTGAGTATTTTCAAAACTTCATTTAATCTTAAATTTAACATTCTTCTTCTTCTTTGGCATTACATCCCCACACTGTGATAGAGCCGCCTCGCAGCTTAGTGTTCATTAAGCACTTCTACAGTTATTAACTGCGAGGTTTCTAAGCCAGGTTACCATTTTTGCATTCGTATATCATGAGGCTAGCACGATGATACTTTTATGCCCAGGGAAGTCGAGACAATTTCCAATCCGAAAATTGCCTAGACCGGCACCGGGAATCGAACCCAGTCACCCTCAGCATGGTCTTGCTTTGTAGCCGCGCATCGTACCACACGGCTGAGGAGGGCCCATAAATTTAACATTATGTTATTTAATTTACTCGTATTTACAGGGTCCGGCTATTGAAGTGTTTAATTAGAATAAGCAGACAAATTGATTAGAAAGAAAATATTTCATTTCAATTTCATTTACTTTTACAAGAAAACATATAACTTTTTGAAAGTTCATGGGTAAAGTTGAATTCGACCCTAGGCCGGTTCATCTCGTAAAGATGGGTAAAGTTCTTTTTTTTGTCCTTGAGCTGAACCACTCGTGCAGACGATTGAGGAACGCATCGATCGATGCCTGCAGGTACTCTTGTGTTATTTTACCATAGGCCCCCAGATGTCGCTTCAGGACTTGCACAAAAAACATAGTGTTTAGAGCAGCCGCGGCCTCCAACATACTCCTGACAGTGAAATTCATAGGGTTTATGTCCGGCGAACTGGCTGGCCGCTCTTAGCTTGAAATGGCCTCTGAAAACCCCTTAGTTGGGTTTACATCAGTTTTTGAGGCGGCGTCTAAATCTGTCGTAAGACCCAACCCCTGGAATAAAAACAAAGACGTCTTCACGGTTCGGTGACGTTTTGTAAAACTAATTCTAAAAACGTATGTTGTATTATATTACTTTTACTTACTTTTGTTGCAGTTGAATTACTAGACCCTGTAATAAAACTAATCAGAGCTAAGTTTGTTTAACTACACTTCGTTCTAAGTAATGAGACAGGGCTATTGGCAAATTCAAAATACGCGTTTGCTTGAAGGAAATAAATAATTACAATAGAATGATAACTAATGAATTAGTTGCATGTAATTCAAATTGGAATGAGCAATAATCAATTTATTGAGCTTATTCAATTTAGCAATAATAAAACTACGTCCAGTAAAAAAATTACACGTTTTGGGTGGATACACTCAAAGTTATTAAATATTTTACCTTATTGCAGAAAAAAAGAATTGAGAACGCAAAAATAATAAAACCTTTCTAAAACACATATATATAAAGGAACTAACATCAAATGTTACTCAAATTCAATTATCTGTCTAACGGATCTGTTTCCAAATATCAGTGATATAAAAATGTTATTAAGTTTCGAGAAAACAGAGGGGGGTCTGTGTCCCCGGGGATCATGTGTGTCCAGTTTCCCTTATTGTTTTTTTTTTTGGGTATTGAGATTATTGCATTACAAACCGAGGCTAAACCCAAAATTTCATGAATTTTGGTGCACAGAAACTATCAATTTCGAAAAACCTAATAATTTCGCGTATTGAACACCCCTAACTTGACTTTACTATGGAGTATTTTACTATGCAGCATAGCGTAGCATACCTATGGTGTACTTTGTAGATTGGACACTAGTGATACTCATGTTTTTCTTTTGAAATCCTTATTCAGATTGCTATCAGAAATCAAGGTGGTCCTTGATTTCAATTTAGGACAAAAACCACAAAAGCATGAGGATTACTACTCATGACCACGCCCACCGTAATTTGGGAGGGAAGGAAGTGTTGGCGTAGCACTTAGCTTAATGAGAGGCCCCAACTCAGCGACACCCTAGCAGCACACATATTCCACTTAGGTTACTGCAACTCACATGTGACCAGATTCAGTCGCAACCAAGTTACTGCAACCATTTTTGTTTGACTTGTGCTGCTCAGGCACCCTCATAAGTACCTCGAAGTTAGATATAAGGGAAGGAATTTGTTGAGTCAGGATTTGCCTGTAGCTGACAATGTGACCATGGTAGATCTTACACCGTAACACACCACGCAAAGATGTCTACCCAGCGTTACGGGGACCTAACTTGATTTTACTATGGAGCAAGCTGTTAACCTGTAAGCTAACTGCAAAGCAGTCAAATTTTTAAAAACTTTTAAAATGGATTTTAAACATCATCTTTTCGTTGAATATATTGTCTGACCTTCTAGAAATGAAATGCTATTATTAACGAAACAATTCTAACTCAGAAATTTGGAATATTCATAACATTCTCAATTTATTGAATTTTCAACAGCTCCAACCGTTTATATGCCGTTTTCGGGCTGCCACAGGCTCTACTGTTTTTAGATATCAACAAATCATTGACAGTATGTTTCTTTCGTATGATTTTGTTGACATGCCGATTTACAATTTTCTTACAGACTGTCAATTTTGCTTATAAAAAATCTATTGGGAAGCTTATGTTTACGCGAAATTCGAGAATCTTTGACAATAAGCGCCATTTTGCTGTTTTATCTCTATTAGAAAATTACAGTTGATTGACAGTGTATTATAATATACGATAAAGCAAACTCCATCGAAATTGACCAATCTGAGTGTATAATATCGTTATGCAAAAGTGTCCTTCCAATAAACTGAACAGTCCCTACCATCGGTCCCATTGGAGCAAGATTTGCATGAAATTATTCCGCCTTTTGTTCAAACTAACGCAGTCCTCTTTAAGTTAAGACTCGCATAAGCACGGGTGGCAACTAAAAATTGGATTGAAAAGAATGGATCGGAAACAAACTACAAAGTAGTACAGTTCAATCTGTTATATGTTATATAAAGAGTTGTCTTCGGTCTTCAATCTTAGACTAATGAATATTAGCAAATGGTTCGTGGTTCGCCATGCTTAGTATTGCTGGTATGGCATGATCGCTGTACGGATCTGCCATTTTTATTTACAGATTGCTGCTTCTGATCCCGCTTATGGGTTGCTCCCTGTCTTTGGCCTTACAATCACCTTTGTATACAATGGAGCTCAGTAGACGAAAAATGCTAAGCCTAAAATGTTTGACCGTGTACTTTTACCATGATCTTTGTTTGCTTGAAAAATTTACAATGCGCGCCACAGTACATTCTGTTTCGATGGCACCGGCACGGTGTTCCAGACCTATTTCCAAGAATGTTTACTACTCAGTTGATAGTTCGAGATCCGATATGCGCTGTAGTAAAAACTCTGGAAAAACTGCCGACGATATTCTCAAAAATCGCAAAGGGTAGTTTTGCTCCGGGGTGCATATTACACCAGTTTCCCCTACGAGGAAGTTTTATAAAACGATTTGTTCTCGCTCATTTTATGTTGGGGACCATAGTTTTTCGTACAACTGTGTAGAACAAGTTGAAATGAAATCAGAACCGGTGCCCCCGCAATCAGTTTATTATCGTAACAGCTTCCGAAAAAACGAGTGTATACAGACATGATAAGAGAGATTTTTTTCCATCAAGGGGGGAAAAGAAATTTCTCAAATCATTTTTCTTCATTAGAATTGCGACGTTGCTCTTGAGCATGAGCATGAGCATGATTGACCGCCCACGGTTGCTCCTCCGTTATTGCCGGGTCAGCTGTAATTACACAGAGAACCAACAGATGATGTTTGGGACTAACATCATCCTCAATGTGTAAAAACTGGTAACCCAAAGTCAAGCAATACCAGCGCCGGCCGTGTCCGAATGCAGGTCAATTAGGGAATAGGTAGGAAATTGTTGACGTGATACTCGCTTTGATGGAAGCCGACGAGTCATCTGCACTTCCACGAGAAATCACTGGGATGTTGGATATATGGGATAGGAAGTGTAGCAGGGTTCGTTTTGGTAAACGGTTTGCCGTGTGTAGCGTGTAGTTTGATGAAGTTACCACAAAAACACAATCGAACGCGCACTAATTAATTGACTTATCGACCGCACTTAGCAGAACAAAATATTTCGATGATCGCGCGATCGCTTTGCGTACTAATAGAAACACGATAGAACACGCACTAATTTTTATTTGTTAATTCATTGAATTACCCGCACAACGCAAAGCCTCTATGATCGCGCGATCGTTCTGCTCATTAAAGGATACACGATCGAACGCGAACTAATATTTCATAAGACGGCAGTACACTTTATGCTCAGAACGATTAGCTTACCGTATATTTGACATATCATGTTCTACTCTGTTTCTCACAAAACAGTTTGATATATAGGATTAATAGAAAAACCCAGATTAATCCACCTAGCGGCGATGATGCGTTTCTCGTGCATCGTAAAATGTACTGAAAAAATCACATAGGAAAGGTCAAAAAAGCACTTTAGAAGAATAGATCGCATATTTTCTATCATTTTGCATGTTTTTGCATTGATTACTATGCATTCCCACCAGGCCCGAAAAAAAATTTTTTTCTTCGATTTTGAAATTTTTTTTCCAAGGGGAGACCCTTGGGAAAAAACAATGATTTTTCAATAATTCCGAAATGCAATGTCCTATCAGGCCAATTTTCAATAGCAAACAATGGGACCGCATTCCCCGTAGAATGCAACTTGTTGCGAGTAAATCGGGTAATGATAAGTTCCAAAAAGTGTGTCTACAAAATTTGTACACATACACACATACACACACACACATACATACATACACACAAACAGACATCACCTCAATTTGTCGAGCTGAGTCGATTGGTATATAACACTATGGTCTAGGGTCACTATAACACTAGGGTCTCCGAGCCTTCTATCAAAAGTTTGATTTTGGAGTGATCATATAGCCTTTATGTATACTTAGTATACGAGAAAGGCAAAAATGTTTGAATAATCTTAATAAAGAATGTTAAACCCGAGTTGTGATTGGGAACAATAAAAGAGAATGTTTTCCATGCAGTGATACATTTGTTATAGATTACCAAGAGTGTGGATTAACGAGTATTAGCATTAGCATTAGCATTAGCATTTAGCAGTTCGCACAAATTCGTAGGTGGTACAAGCCAAGACTATTGTATGAGAGTAGCATCACTTTCATTCGATACCACAGATATTGATTTGGGACTAATCACTATCTCTTAGATGGAACCAATGTACCCTCCAATGGTCGAGATCTGTCCTGGCCACGTCCTTGCAAATGCTGAGGAAGGGGAAGGATAGTTAGTTGGACACCTACTTAAGAAAGATGCAGAGAACTCTACGACCTCTCATAGATGCCACGGGAGGTTTTGGGATTGTGTGGAAGGTTATAACAGTAGGAATCGTTTTGGTAGAACGTGAAACACAGAAAGAACAAAGATAGAAATACAAAGTAGGAAAGGGACGAGCCTGGAATTGAACCCACGACCTCCTGCTTATAAGACAGAAGCGGTAGCCACTAGACTACCGAGCTCGTCCAGAGTGTGGATTAACGAGTACATGATAAAAAGAAAACAAATTAACCAAGCGGACAGCACAAAAGAAATCTTAACTTTTCAAAAGGACAATCAACACCCTCCTCACAAATTAATTTAAGTACTACATAAAATGCTAAGCGAGTTAAGCGAGAAAATTACAGTTTACTCGTTACCCGTTAGAGAAACGATTGAATAGTTGCTGGTTTTATTTTACATAGGGATGAATAGAAATTTCAACGAACTAACTAAGTGGAGGCACCGCAATATCAGAATTCTGAAACACCAACTGGATTGTTTTTGTTTTTTTTTTTTCAATAGATGTCAATACAAGGATTTATAAATATATCAATATATTGAATGCAATTATATACTAAGCATTTTTAAATTTTACTGGCGTTTCACTAAAAAAGTTAACGAAAACGATAGAAAAAATCGTAATCAGGAGTTTAAAAAACCTACAAATATTCAACATGACTTTGGTGTTGGGTGACCATATCCCTATACATAGGGAAGGAGGGCGTAATTTCGCCAACGGGGTGGAATGGCCAATGCCTTTTTCAAGATGAAAATGCAATCGCTTGTTGAATTATTAGCTCCACCCAGTTGCCTGTTCGTATGATGAAGCAATGTAAGCTGTTTTCCAAATTAATTTCAAGTTTTTATCACAAAAAAATGTTAAATTATTAATAATGGAATAAATATTAGGAAAATTATATGAATTGGACCATCCTAAATAAGGATCAAGTCTATTTTGTCTTATAGAGATGAGTGACGTTTAACGCTCGCACACTGATGTGCAATTCGGCATGTGTAAATACATGTTTGTTTTCCTTCTGCTCATAACCTCAAAATTGATCGAGTCATCACGATGGTTGCGAAGGAGTAAAAAAATATATGGAAATATACTCATTTTTACCCAAACTTTGCTGAGTAGCACCATCTAGGAGTGTTTGTTTTCCTTTTATCGCCACTCACACATTCGGACGTGAGAATCTCAATTTTGCTTATTTTCGAAGTTAATATAACTTTGTCTATTCATTATTTGCATATTGAAAGTATTTGATTTCCATATAATTAATAAATTTGATGTAACACAACGTCAATTTCAACTAATCACTCGTTAGTAACATGAGCATCGATGAGAGGGCGATATCGGCATGTTGAAATGAACAAATTTAAGCTTATTGACATTTCCAAAATTGAAAGAAAGGGTTTTGTGGTTGCTGCATCTTGATTTTTAAGAATTGTGCCTATGAAAGCGTGAGGTAGATTATTTCAAATCTAATGTTTCTAAAGGGTTCCACCTTAAGTTTAATATGACTAAAAAAATATTGTTTGGTGTTACAATTGTGTAGGTCATCAGAAGCAGTGGTCATCAGAAGCATGGGTCATGGGTCAACAGAGCTGCGATAGAACACGGTGTTCTACCAATGGTTCTACGCCAAAAGTTGAATCGCTACTTGAAATTTCTGGAACAATATATTCGCAACACGTTATTCTCTCAACAGCAGTGGTGAATAAACCCAAAATGTTATGCGCAACAGAATACTTATTTTATTTTTTTAGGAAATAACTTCATTACTGGAGAAAATAAAAAAAAGTTTTGATTGAAAATTCACACTTGCTCAAATTGTCCCAACTCATATTATCCCCATCAGTTATTCTTAAGCAGGTTGAATTTCTAAAATGATCTCAAATGAACTAAAATTTATTATTTTTCAAAAGTAATACATTTGATATGAATGGTAATACTCCACACATTGGTTTTAATGAATCTGTTATTTTTCCAAGAATTGCGACGTTGCTCCTCGACCAGACAAACTTTAATTATCACAATCCATGCTTGTTTCAGCAGTCGAATTCTAAAGCCGTTAGCTTATTAGGTTCTTTTTGTTTTTCTGCCGAACAATTCTTCCTAAACTGTTTCACTACTAACAGTTACCTAATATTTCATGCTGTCAACCGTGCATAGGCGATTGGTTACGTTATGGAATAATCTTTACACTAGTAATGTTTTATAGCAGAAACATATTTTCAACTAACTCCAATTCAATTCAATATTTGTGTTTCCGCCTACTCTAGAATAAAAATATCATTGTATCTTTTGTTAATTTATATCCAATTGCTTCAGTTCTGACTTTGTTCAATCAATCATCTACAGAGTTAGCAGAAATCGCTTTTAATAGATAACGACCAACGATGAAAAAAGATAAAAACCTCTTCGAATTACAAGCATTACAAGCCATGAAAACAAGTTTATCGCACTTGTATACACGCTTTCAGGGTTTTCGAGCGAAAAGTGCTACGTACAATAACTGGGGAGGGGAAACTTGAAAATGGTGTGTGGCGCAGAAGCATGAATCATGAGCTGCAAGTGTACAAGCAGAAAATATTGAGAATCTTATTAAATACGGCAGACTTCAGACAGTGTCATTTAGTGCGAATGTCGGAAGAAAGAATATCAAAAACAATATTCATTAGAGAACAGTTTTAGAGAACAGAGAACAGTTTTCAAAGTCAAATAACTGCTTTTGCGACCAATAGAGCTATAGTACCAGAAGAAGCAGTATGTGACAAATCGCCGCGTTCCTGTTTACCATTGGCGATAAGGCAATATCCCAGCATTTGTGCCACTTTCAATTCAATTTCAATTCAAGGAAATTCATAGTGGAGTGTGTGCTCCCGAATCTTTAAAGCTATATAAAAATATAGGAATTGAAGGATTTTTTTGTATTTATGATATGGAGCTAACTCCAGCCCAGAAAATTGCTAGACGAATCCTCTGCACATTTCTAAAATGCACGAAGATATGTATTTCAGTTTGTGTTTCAGAAATGTGATAGCACACTTTTGACGTCAGCAGTTTGTCAAGTATGAAGAAATATTTTTCCTTTCTCACACAAAACTTGTAACAAAAGGATATCATATCCTTACAAATTCACCCTTTTTAGGAAGATACTCTTATATACAATCAACTCGACGAACCAAGCTTTTGTCTGTTTGTCCTTGTATATGTGTTTGTGCATATGAGGCATGCAAAGGATGTTGCCAAATTTTAATCCTCAACTGACTTCAATTGAGTGCAAGAAACAGTTGCTATGGACAGTATGAGCCGGTCACGCCTTCACAGTCAATTTAGGATTAGGAGAGGAGAATTGGTTCGGAGAATATGTTATTATAAGAGGCCGAAGAATGCTCTGCATCTCCGTGAGCACCACGGGAAAGAAATCCTTGGTTTGTTGAAAAGGTAATTTATGTGAAGCCGGTAATCGACTAAATATTTATTAATCGGTAATCGACTAATTATTTATTGTAAACGAAGTTATTTTGAAAACTCGAAGACGAAAACCGTATTTCAAATCAATCCAACGCAGAATCATGTGCTTCATTTAATAATAATGTAAGCCTTAGGGTCTTTTTAACTCTTATGCGGTGCTTAGTCATGCGCTTAAACCTGGTTTGAGGTAGAAGAGATGAGGAAGTTGGCCTTTAAGGTCACTCCTGATATTCAAGTTTCAAAGTACTCGCGTTTTCGAGGACACACCACTCGATACGGAAGCAACGCACAACTGTCATTTTTATAATTTCAGCTATGCTGTGTCACAGCATATTAGAAACAATAAAAATGACAGTTGTACGTTATTTCCGTATCGAGTTGTGTACCCTTGAAAACGCGAGTACATCGAAATTAGGATTCTGTGAGGAGTGACCTTTAATAAAAAAGAGGCGCTCTAAAAATACTTAACAAACGCCTCAGGAATCCATGCCACGGCTTTTGCCTCTTTGACAAAGTTGTACTGATCTGAGTCATATCTGATTATATTTACACTCCCAGCCTGACGTCTTAAAAATTGAGTCGGATTACTTTTGAAAAAAAACTACGATAGAATAGTTAAAGATGTTTTTATTTTTGTTGTTGGACATTTCTAACAAAACACTGAAGACGTATTGTAGAAGAAAACTAAATACTTATATGCCGACACAGAGTGGGATTATGTAGTAAGCGTTAAAATTCTTCTATTTGTATAACATAAAGTCTTGAAAATAGCTTCAAGCTTTTGTTCAGCGGCGCAGCCAAAATTTTGATAACACACGACCGTATGAGACAGAATGGTTTAAGTAAAAATTTGTTTCGAAATTCCGCGGAATTCTGTTAAATTCCATTGAAAAGTAGTTTTTTCTAGTGAAATTTTTGTAATTTTATGAAACGAAACGAAATCAAGAAATCAGATTTCGCCAGGCTCTAATTCCGCGAAATTCCGCGGAATTTCGTTTCGAACCCCCTGAAACGAAATTTTTCGAAATACCGCATATGCTTAATTTCAATACAATAATTGTATTAAAATATTCCAAAATTGTATATGCCCAATTATTATACAGTTTCTGTAAGATTCTTATGCAGAACTGTATAAAAATCTGCCATCCGCTGCACAGTGGGAATAAAAGGGCCCGTAACAGTACTTATTTAGATGCCGCTATTTTAGAGGTCCGGAAAGACCCATTCTTATGTAAAAAAATCCGAGGAATCGATTGGTGATATTTTCACTGCAGACAAACCATAGGAAAGGGCCCATTTTGCCCGATTTTCCCCAAAATACACCATAAAAACGAATTATTGAACGGAAAAACTTATTTGCCGCTCTCGGAGAGGACTCAAATATTACTCAAATGTTGATAGAATATTGGTGAAATGGATTGCATTGAATTCTGTGCGTGACATAACTCAAAATTAGCCTATTTTGCCCGATCCTCCCCTAAACTCATGATTTAGGAAATAAAAACTTCTGGAAAGTAATTTCTCGCGTTTAAAATGATCTTTGCTGGTGCAAATCTATTCAAAATACATGCAGACGGACATATTCTAATCGTTTCGTGATTAAAGATCTACGAAATAGTCTATTTTGCCCGATTTTCCCCAAAATACACCATAGAAACGAATTATTCAACGGAAAATCTTATATTTGCCGCTCCTCCCGAAAAGTACTCAAATATTACTCAAATGTTGATAGAATATTGGTGAAATGGATTGCATTGAATTCTGTGCGTGACATAACTCATAATTAGCCTATTTTGCCCGATTCTCCCCTAAACTCATGATTTAGGAAATAAAAGCTTCTGGAAAGTAATTTCTCGCGTTTAAAATTATCTTTGCTGATACAAATATTTTCAAGATACATGCAAACAGACATAATCTAAACGTTTCGTGATTGAAGATTTACGAAATGGATCATGTTGCCCGTTTTTTCTAGCTGATTTGATCGGATAACACTATGGAATCCGGACCTCCTATAAAAGCTCGTTTTTTGAAGTGATCCTATAGCCTTTCGGTACAACTTTGTTATATTATAAAGGCAATAATACGAAAATCTTTCATTTTTTTACACATCTAAAGATGTCAATCCTTTCATATTTTTTATCTGAAACCGAGTGTGAAACAAAGCATTATCTGTTGTGTAAAAGTTGGATATGTCATTCATGCCATTCATTAACATGCCTGTTCCCATATCAGTATTAAAGAAAATCGTATTTCAAGCTCTATCTGGTAAAAGGGCGAATGTCGCAAGAGAGGATTCTCTTCGTCCACCCCCCCTTTTTTAAATAAAATGACAAGCAGTGAATTTCTTAGCGGTTTATCACCTCAGAATGCAAGTTCTTATTGTTTTCTTACTCCTTCGTTACTCATAAGCCTCCGAACTTCTGGTGAAGCATTCGCCAAAAAATGTTTGAAAAACACCGGTAGGACGAAACGGGATTGCGTTGAAGCATCCTTGTTACTGAAAACGCGTGTTGGGCTGAGCAAACGTAAATATGTGGCAGTAGCGAAATTCACGAGGCAGATGTATGGTGAGAAGATCCTATCTACTTGGCCCAAGATCATGGAGCACCGGAGTACAATAACGCCAACGATTTCTCACCCTGCAAAAATTGATTGACTATTTCGTAAATCTTTAATCACGAAACGATTAGAATATGTCTGTCTGCATGTATTTTGAATAGATTTGCACCAGCAAAGATCATTTTAAACGCGAGAAATTACTTTCCAGAAGCTTTAATTTCCTAAATCATGAGTTTAGGGGAGAATCGGGCAAAATAGGCTAATTTTGAGTTATGTCTCGCTCAGAATTCAATGCAATCCATTTCACCAATATTCTATCAACATTTGAGTAATATTTGAGTCCTCTCCGAGAGCGGCAAATAAGATTTTCCGTTCAATAATTCGTTTTTATGGTGTATTTTTGGGAAAATCGGGCAAAATAGGCCCTTTCCTATGGTTTGCCTGCAGTGAAAATATCACCAATCGATTCCTCAGATTTTTACATAAGAATGGGTCTTTTCCGGACCTCTAAAATAGCGGCATCTAAATAAGTACTGTTACGGGCCCTTTTATTCCCACTGTGCGCTGGTTGGGTGCAGAGAGATATAGTGCAAAAACAGAATCGAAATAGCAGTTGAAATACATCACTTGTCATCCTATTTTATTCCACCACTTGAATGTAACTTTACAGATACGTATTTTCACTTCAACACTAAGGCCGTATTCAGTTTCTTATACTTGACTCGACGACTTCATTTCTCTGCTGAATATTCTTCCCCTTATTTTATTCATCCGACATTAGCTCTAAGCCGCAAATCCACTAATTCAAGGGATTCATACAGAGCAAACTTCGTATCTGTTTTCAAGTCTCAAGTTGTGAAATTTGCATACACCCGGTTCTTTTATTACAAGGGTGGGTTTTAGTTGATTACGACCTTTAGCGTTGATGAAACTATGAGTTTACCCAATGAAAAATTCACAAAAATCAAAGAAAAATCAGGTGGTATTTAAAAAGCTGTGGAAAATCAGGTTGACCGGCAAACTGAAGAATACCAACCGTGTAAAAAAATATTGGGTGTAATAAGAGTCTTCCGCCAAATCTAGACTCCTAACTAATAAGACCAGTCTACAATGTACAACGCGCCTCCACGCACTGTACAAAAGCCTCTACTACTGCTCTATGATTTATTTCAAAGAGGTCGAAATCACGAAGCATGAACGATTGTATGATGGTGAAACATTGCCTCTGCAGAACAGGACAGATCTCTTTGAGTGTAATGTTTACAGAAAATTCTAAGCCATATCTTTCTGCTTAGATTGTTCTAGGTTCATAAACGAGATTAATACTTCGTCTTCGATATGAAACCTTATCATTAACATTGCCAATTTTGCCTAATCCATTTCACAGGATAACCGTGTCTAATTCAAACATAATCTTTCAAAATGTATTTCCTTGTTTCGAATCGTTCATTTTTCATTTATTTAGTTAACATCTAAACAGATAACACTGAATCAACAATTTGACGCCACAATACACGGTTCGAGGCTGCATCTCTCCATCCTCGGATACGCCCCACGCTCGCCAAGTCGTTCTGCACCTGGTCTGCCCATCTCGCTCGCTGCGCTCCACGCCGTCTCGTACCTGCCGGATCGGAAGCGAACACCATCTTTGCAGGGTTGCTGTCCGGCATTCTTGCAACATGTCCTGCCCATCGTACCCTTCCGGCTTTAGCTACCTTCTGGATACTGGGTTCGCCGTAGAGTTGGGCGAGCTCATGGTTCATTCTTCGCCGCCACACACCGTCTTCTTGCACACCGCCAAAGATGGTCCTAAGCACCCGTCTCTCGAATACTCCGAGTGCTTGCAAGTCCTCCTCGAGCATTGTCCATGTTTCATGTCCGTAGAGGACAACCGGTCTTATAAGCGTCTTGTACATGACACATTTGGTGCGGTGGCGAATCTTTTTCGACCGCAGTTTCTTCTGGAGCCCGTAGTAGGCCCGACTTCCACTGATGATGCGCCTTCGTATTTCACGGCTAACGTTGTTGTCAGCCGTTAGCAAGGATCCGAGGTAGACGAATTCCTCGACCACCTCGAAGGTATCCCCGTCTATCGTAACACTGCTTCCCAGGCGGGCCCTGTCGCGCTCGGTTCCGCCCACAAGCATGTACTTTGTCTTTGACGCATTCACCACCAGTCCAACTTTTGTTGCTTCACGTTTCAGGCGGGTGTACAGTTCTGCCACCTTTGCAAATGTTCGGCCGACAATGTCCATGTCATCCGCGAAGCAAATAAATTGACTGGATCTATTGAAAATCGTACCCCGGCTGTTACACCCGGCTCTCCGCATGACACCTTCTGGCGCAATGTTGAACAACAGGCACGAAAGTCCATCACCTTGTCTTAGTCCCCGGCGCGATTCGAACGAACTGGAGTGTTCGCCCGAAATCTTCACACAGTTTTGCACACCATCCACCGTTGCTTTGATCAGTCTGGTAAGCTTCGCAGGGAAGCTGTTCTCGTCCATAATTTTCCATAGCTCTACGCGGTCTATACTGTCGTATGCCGCCTTGAAATCAACGAACAGATGGTGCGTTGGGACCTGGTATTCACGGCATTTTTGAAGGATTTGCCGTACAGTAAAGATCTGGTCCGTTGTCGAGCGGCCGTCAACGAAGCCGGCTTGATAACTTCCCACGAACTCGTTCACTAATGGTGACAGACGACGGAAGATGATCTGGGATATCACTTTGTAGGCGGCATTAAGGATGGTGATCGCTCGAAAGTTCTCACACTCCAGTTTGTCGCCTTTCTTGTAGATGGGGCATATAACCCCTTCCTTCCACTCCTCCGGTAGCTGTTCGGTTTCCCAGATTCTGACTATCAGTTTGTGCAGGCAAGTGGCCAGCTTTTCCAGGCCCATCTTGATGAGCTCAGCTCCGATACCATCCTTACCAGCTGCTTTATTGGTGTTGTATGGCATCCTTAACTTCCTTCAAGGTGGGGGCTGGTTGGCTTCCATCGTCGGCTGAACTGACGTTGTCATCTCCTCCGCTGCCTTGACTTTCACTGCCTGTACTCTCAGCGCCATTCAGATGTTCCTCGTAGTGCTGCTTCCACCTTTCGATCACCACACGTTCGTCCGTCAAGATGCTCCCATCCTTATCCCGGCACATTTCGGCTCGCGGCACGAAGCCTTTGCGGGATGCGTTGAGCTTCTGATAGAACTTGCGTGTATCTTGAGAACGGCACAGCTGTTCCATCTCCTCGCAATCCGCTTCTTCCAGGCGGCGTTTCTTCTCCTGAAAAAGGCGGGTCTGCTGTCTCCGCTTCCGTCTATAACGTTCCACGTTCTGCCGGGTACCTTGCTGCAGCGCGACCGCCCGCGCTGCGTCCTTCTCCTCCAGAATCTGTCTGCACTCTTCGTCGAACCAATCGTTCGGTCGACTTCGACCAATATACCCGACGTTGTTCTCCGCTGCGTCGTTAATGGCTGCTTTGACTGTATTCCAGCAGTCCTCAAGGAGGGCCCCACCGAGCTCACCCTCTTCCGGCAACGCTGCCTCGAGATGCTGCGCGTATGCAGTGGCGACATCAGGTTGCTTCAGTCGCTCTAGGTCGTACCGCGGCGGTCGTCGGTACCGAACATTGTTGATGACGGATAGTTTTGGGCGCAGTTTAACCATCACCAGATAGTGGTCAGAGTCGATGTTAGCGCCACGATATGTCCTGACGTCGATAATGTCGGAGAAGTGCCGTCCATCAATCAGAACGTGGTCGATTTGTGATTCTGTCTGCAGTGGTGATCTCCAGGTGTACCGATACGGGAGGCTGTGTTGGAAGTAGGTGCTGCGAATGGCCATATTCTTGGAGGCGGCGAAATCAATTAGTCGTAGGCCGTTTTCGTTCGTCAGCCGGTGAGCGCTGAACTTTCCAATAGTCGGTCTAAACTCCTCCTCTTGGCCAACCTGAGCGTTCAAGTCTCCTATGATGATTTTGACGTCGTGGCTTGGGCGGCTGTCGTACTCACGTTCCAGCTGCGCGTAGAATGCGTCCTTATCATCATCAGCTTCCGGAGTTGGTTATGCTGAAGTTGAAGAACCGGCCTTTGATCCTCAATCTTGCACATTCTTTCATTGATCGGCCACCACCCGATCACGCGCCTTTGCATATCGCCCATCACTATGAAAGCTGTTCCCAGCTCGTGTGTGTTGCCGCAGCTCTGGTAGATGGTATGATTACCTCTAAACGTTCGCACCATTGATCCCTTCCAACAAACCTCCTGCAGCGCTACGATGCCGAATCCACGGTCCTTGAGCACATCGGCGAGTATGCGTGCTCCCGATGAAGTTGAGAGATTTGCAGTTCCACGAACCGAGTTTCCAATCGCTAGTCCCTTTTCGTCGCAGTGGTCTTCGCCGATGGTTCCGGTCCGTACTCTCTTGTTGATTGTTCGTTGCTTAAGATTTTTTAAAGGCTGGCTTGCAGGGCCTGACACCAACCCCCTAAATTTCCGGAGGACCATTCCTCCTTATTTCCGGTGGACCATGGTGCACAGTTTCACTTTAGAGTCCTCGCTGGCACTCGGACGATGATCAGCCGCCCCTAACATGGAGAACAGACGCTGTTGTGAGCCGATCCTGACATGGAGAACAGACGCTCAATAAGATTTGCACCTCCGGAGAGGAGCAAACCCCCTTCCTGTCAGCATACGACCATAGTTCCCACCGAGGTTGGTTACCCGATCTACCGAGGTTACTCTAATCCCGGCCGGCTCCTCGGGAGGTAGGGATAGGAGTTGCTGGGTAAGAAGCTACGGACCGCGAGATGGGGTCTATTTTATTCCTTCAGGTACGCGAAGTACCAATGGTACGCTTTACCCAGCATTTGCCGTGCCAAGCCGTGCCGTGCCGTGTTTCGAATCGTACGCTGCTTTGTAATCAATATGCAGATGATGAGTGTGCAGTACGATGCTGTTTTCTTGAATAAACGTCTACGTCTCTACTAAAAAACAACTTATCGTAGCTGTGCTACCAAAAAATACTGGTCCAATATTGGTTCTACGGAGCATTGTCCGCTTGTCCTTTGTAAGATGGTCGTATCATGTTATCAAAATAGCAACCGACTGTGATCATGAACATAACAACCATCATCTATTGCTTTGCATCTAATTGCTATGTATTATAATACTACATATTCACCCCTATTCTTATTTACGGACGAACGAAACTTTCGAACGAATGCAGCTCGTTCGAATCGTATCCCCATTTGATTTTGCTGGTGTAAACGAGAATGCGCATCAGCTTTCGTCCGAAAGCGCGTTCGTACGTAAACAAGAATAAGGGTGAATGTAAACCATTGTCTAACGATACGAAATTCAAATAACCAGTCTAGAAATCACCGTGATGAAAAATAAGAGAAAGTTATTTTTCTCTCCTAAAATACGGATAAAGCTCTACGCTAATCTTCATAATGCCTAGCCAAAACGACCTTCACCCAGTAATGTGTAAGAAAATACCCGCTATATCCCGGAATTCGGTTGGCAATAAAAATGTCGTTCCAATCCAAACATTCCCTCGTCGCCACAAGCAACCCACACTCTAGGCTGGTGACCACCAGCAAAATCAATCAAAGCGTTCCATTCCGCATTCCCGTTATAGCTATCGAGGTGACACCATTTCGCGTGTTGGTCAAGACGGCTGGCTGCCGCGAGCCAGTTGGTAGTGGCACATCAAAATTTAGGTGGTTCTAATGACCAAAGCAAACAAAGCCACGATCGCCGACACAGACCACCATAAATTTCCTCCCGCTATGAAGTCAGCCACAACACAACATCTATAGTGTGTGACGAAGCAAAGGAACACAATCGGATGAGCCGACGACGACGATTCGCTTCGAGGCGAGTAGGTAGGTAGCTGCTTGGCTGTAGGCAGGTATGTCACTCCCGGTCAGTGGCTTTGGCGCACCGAACGAACGGAATGAGTGCGAATGGCGGTGATTTTGGGTTTTATTGGAAATACGAACCAAAATTCATACACCTATACTGTTGATTATGACTTTCTAACTCATCACTTTTCATCTACAAATTAAAATTCATCTTTATAGTCTTTTGCCTTGTTTTCATGTCGGAATGCCTTACTTTTCGAACGATATTTTCAACACAATTACTCACTCATCATACTTAAAATCCATCTTCTGAAATAAGGTTGTGCTGAACGACAAAACCTTCTCTGTAATGGATCTCAATATCCACAGCGAACATTGGACCACAATTGTTTTGTCATTTCATCTAACACATATCTTGCATTTGATTTTGATATGAAGCGAAAACCTTTCTATACAGTAGAGCTAAACGGGAAAGGCAAAATATGAATGAGAATGAATATTAATATGGATCGTTTGCTAAAAAGCTGGAAATGTTCGCAGGGTTCAGCCACCTGAACAGTTGTGTTCGGATCGCGGCGCACAGTCAGTGACCGTCAATACAATGGGGCCTACGCGCGCACGCGGTCAGCTGTGTAAAGTTTTTGCAACCGATGACACATTTTGTTTGTTTTTTAAATGGTCATCCGTGTATTAGCATTTCATTTTTATTTTTAGCGTTTTAGTTTCGGGCCTTTGAAATAAATTGCTAACACGGGTGGTGGGAAACACAGTTATCTGGATCGTAAAAAATAGTTTTCAGATTATGAGGTCTATGGAATGTGGCTTACGCGGAATTTGGCTGTCAGGTATCCAATAATATTTCAAAATAGAATAATTCACGGGGTGTAACACAAATGAATGAGAAGCAAAGAAGAATACCCTTACCGGGTACACCCAGTATTTTTTTTTACACTGATGGGTTTTGGGCGATTAAGACCTTCAACGTTAATGAAACTATGAGTTAACCCCATTAAAAATTTACAAAAATCAAAGAAAATTCAAGTGGTATTTTTAAAAGCTGTGAAAGATTAGGTTAACCTGGGAAATTAAAGAATACCAACCGTGTGAAAAAATTGGGTGTAATCTGGTTAGCAGTTAAAAAATGTTGGTGTTGGTGTTTAAAAATTAGAGATAGCATAACCTAAGCAGGTTTGTAATACACAGGATTTTGTTTTTACACGATTTTTTTTCGCTCGTATTTTTGATCGTGTGACTTCAATTTGCCACCAAACTCTTCGCAACATGTTTCAAAAAATCCAGAATAAATCAAAGAATATCACATGGTAATTAATATACGTTAAACATTTAGGATTAGTGGAAAATTGAGAAAATGTAAATCGCGTAAAAATAAAATCCAGTGTATTCTAAAATTACTACTCAAAGTATTGAACCATAATAATGTTGTAAGGGTGGAGAGGTCTAACATTTCTCAAACCCCTTGTCCTATGAACCAAACAAATTGAATTTGTATAAACATTTTGTTATTTAAGAAACCTAGAGCGCTGCTCCACTAAGTTTCCATGTTGGTCATGTAGATCGTCGAGATTCAAACTCAATTACAATTCAAAGAATTTTGAGATAGGGATACTACTCCTGAAATTCATCTCATGGCTCGGATATTCGTCTCATTAAAAATAAGGCAATGGAATGCGATTTGATTTGTTTCTTATTTTTGTGATTTTTTTTCAGCAATGAGCACGCATGTTGACAAAAGTGATGAAACTGGTGCTGTATTTCTTTGTTTCGCGATGAGGTGAATATATGTTCAGTGAGATGGAGATCGGAACAGTTCCCCAATCTTATAAAGAAGTGTTAATCGAAAAAATAACTATTGTTTAATATTTCGATATGAACGAGAAAAAAAAATGCAAAAAACCATAAACATTAATTGATTATTCGGTTTAGATATTGATTGTGGTGTGAATGAACAAAGTTTACACTCAATCCCATATTTTATCTCTTCATCAAGTAAAATGTTCAACCCTTTTGATTTTTGGATTTAAAAACAGAATGAAACGAATTCTGCCATGCCAGTTCATGTAGAGTATATCGACTAGGGCAATAATATAGACAAATTGTACTACTTAGCCCTATAGAAAGATTGATTGGTCCATAATGCACCCCTTAGGCTTTTTCTATGTTCAACAAATAAGAATCGAAATAGAGATGTGAGCCGCCGTTTAAAATCTGTTACGCCACTGATCTATAATCCACGCCGAATTGTAGAAGTCCGCAAAACTTTCCGTAGAAATTCTGAAGATTCAGTGGAATTTCCGTGAAATCTCCCGACTGATATTCCCACTACATCATGTTGAAACATCAGAAAGTTTGTCGTGAAAATGTCAATGATTTCCTGGAAAATTTCAATAAATTTCCCGTTGAAATATTGAAAAGCTTTCCGTAAAAAAGAAAGTCATATGGCCGAAGGCCGCAAAGCCATAAGCTGTTAGCTCATCTAGCCTAAAGTTATTTGGCCGAAAATGTAATTTTGTCGAAAGGGACATACGGACGAAAATGTAGTTTGGCTAAGAATTCCTTAGGCTAAAAAAGTCATTCACCCAAATTGGTCATTTGGCCTATTATGCCGCTTGGTCGAAATGGTTGTTTGACAGAAAGGACACTTTCGGACCAAATGATGCGTTCTGACAAACGACCATTTTTACGTCAAACGACTATTGTCTTGCCTTGTTTTAGCACATGTACAGCCAGTATTGAATAGCATTCTGGAAATGTTGGATGTTTTTCCGTTCATTATCTTGTCAGCATTATTATTTGCACACCCAACCGGCGGATGTTAGATTTTCTAACAATTTTGTAAAAGGATCTACCAAAACCTGTATAAGAACTGGGCATATGAGAATTGTTAGATTCTTATACAAGTATTGTATTAGAATCTAACAATTTTGCAAGCTTTTCTAACAATATTTGTTTGAGAGCTTACATTTTTTGTATAAGAATCCGACAATTTCGCATATGCCTAGTTCTTATACAGGTTTTGGTAGATTCTTATACAAAATTGTTAGAAAATCTAACAACCGCCGGTTGCGTGCAGAATATCCTAAATATTACACAAAAATTAAAACGGCCAGGCACCGTGCAGGCTTGAAATTGGGACATAATTCATTACAATAACAATAACGATTCAATAACATGATCAACGAGGAGTATTGAATCCACGAAAGGAAGAAACCGAAACAGCCGTACCAACCGTTACATTTTCAGGGGGTATATGAAAAGGTGATTCTGGGAGTAATATTGCTAAGAAGATTGGTGTCACATCCACCTTCAGGTATGGGACACAGGTGTATCTCCCATGTGCCCTGGCTCGTATGCCTAGATTAAAGCGCCATTACACGCTCATTGAAACAACAAAGGACTATTTCGACCAATCGGCATTTTCAGCCAAATGAACTGTTAAGGCAAACGCTAAAGTTGCTTTCTGCCAAATGGAATTTTCGGGCTAATAATCGTTTCGAACAAACGTTCAATTCGGCCAAATGGAATTCAACTGTTTGACTTTTGGCTCAATGTCTTATTCGGCCAAGTAGCATTCGAGCAAATGGCTTTCCTTTGAATGGCTTTTGGCAAGACGACATTAAGAACCGTTTGGTCGAAGGACACAATACCGAAATGTGTTTGGCCGAACAACTTAATAGGCCAAAACCCATCTGGCAGAAAATGTAATATGACCAAATTGGACATGCGGTTGAAAATATCGTTCGGTCGAACTAGTTATTTGACCGGAAACGCCGTTTGGCGAAATTGACCCTTTGGTCGCAATGGACATTTGGCCAAACGGGTTGACATTTTTGACTATACTACCCATTCAGAAAATGTCATTTTCGGACGTATGACCCGTTCGGTTAAATGACCCTTTCTGTCAAACGATCATTTTAGCTAAACGGCATTTCCGGTCAGATGACTTATCCGGTCAAACGACCAATTCGGCCAACTAACTTGTTAGGGCAAACGGCTTTTTCGGCCAAATTACCGGCTCTGACGTAAGTCGCTTTGGCCAAATGTAATTCAATTGGATGACTTTCGGTCTACCGCGTTATTTGGCCAAGAGGCTTTCCGTCGAATGATTCTCGGTCGAACAACCCTTCCTCTTTTTGCCTTTTTTAATAATCCCAGTGGAATTTCCGATTAATTTCTCATGAACCAATTTTTGGGAAACGACTGTGAGTTTTAATAATAGATCATTAAATAGAATAAAAAACTCGTTTCAATCATTTGAGACTGCCTGTTTTGCGAATGTTATAGATATAGGAGCATGTTATTACTAATAAAACAGATTCCCTATGATATTTCTCATGAACATTTCAAAGAATTTCTCGTAGAAATCCAAAGAAATTTCTACAAAATTAAAAAAAAGCTCCGCTAATATACCGAAAAGTTTTCCGTTAGCCTATACGGTGCTATATGTATCATCAGGTCAAACCACTTCATCAGTAGAGATGAGATGAAAAGTTTATTTACAGTGTGAAACGTAAACAAACCTGGTGTTCATTCCATACAAAACCCCAAGATGGATGAATTGGTGAAATTGACAGATTTGATCACCGATATATGATATATGAATTCACCTTGATATAAATATCGTGTGATTTCCCAAATGAAAATGAACATCTCAACAGTAGAAGCATGAGCACTAGAACGCTTCTAATTTAGGAGGATATTCTCCATGATAAAACCCAAGATGAATTCAGTACTAGGTGCTTCAATCTGCCAAGTTTGTGGAAGACAAGAAGGCAGGGGTAAAAATTAATTTTCCGTGCAAAACGAAAACAAACCGGCTGGCTCTCCCATATTAAAATCCAAGATGGCTGAATAGTGAATTTGGCAGATTGAAACACCTAGTGGTGTATTCATCTTGATAAAACCTACTGTCAACTACCTACCATCTAGTCGCGGACACTAGACTGTCCACGCACAGTGAAGAACTGAAGACATTTCGAAATGCACGGAAATGAATTAAAATGCTAAATCTTTATTGGGTAAAGTTGCGGTTTAAGGAAATCTGGAAATATACACAGGGTAAATCAATTGCAGCTCCAATCCATGAAACTGCGGAATATTTCACAAAATGTCGAAAATCTGCTTATAGAAGTTTTATTGCGAAAAAATCATGGGCTTCTATGATGTCTTTTTGCAGTAAGTTGGACACATCCTCCAGGTAATACTATCAGGAATAATGAGAGCATATAGAAAACATGTTTTGATTTTGCTGTTGATTTCCTAAATTGTATGATCTGATATCAAACTGTGTACTTATTTTGTTATTGAAATCAATATCAAAATTAGTTTTGATTTGCTTCCATCGATAGCAGGATTAGTTTTCGAATTGATGTCACTGTAAGATATCACAATAAGTAATCATATTAGGCGATTTCACAACATCCGAAACAAGTTATCTATTTGCTCTCAAGCTTTGCTCAGGATGGTGCTCCACTGGACGATGAAACGAGGACATACAAATAGTACATGCTCGACATTTCAGTTGACTCCTGGATAGTGTGGGCAGACGAGAGAGTCCCGTATACTCGAATCAATGTAGGGAGATACGTATGAAATGCGCCGGTCGGGTAAAATGCGCCACCACGTTTTCTTGGTTATTAACCCAAATTTTGTCTGAAAATCGTGAGCGGCTGAAGCCAAAAAACATTTGTAAGCAGTTACGCAAAAAAACTTTGTCAAAAAAATTGCGTTTAAATTTTTAAAAATAAAATGTTTTTTTGGCTCTTTTCGATGCAATTTCGGTGTTTACGTCAACAATGCTTTTTCTTCAAATACAAAAAATATTTTCTCCTCTTTTTTATTAATCTAAAATATTGACTACCTTAAAGTATAAGAGTGACACTTATCTTTTGCAAAATAGTGTGACTATTTCAGTGAAAAATATTGGAATATTTTGATTATCATTTTTGGGTGGCGCATATTGCCCAACGTCGTCCATTTTAAATGAAAATGCAGTATTTTGGAATAAAATCGTTTTCTTGTAATATTGTTGGTTTTTCTTGAAAATTGTTGGACCATATAATGACTGATATGCTAGATTTTTGATGAACACTTCGAAATTACACTATTTCGGATGAAATCACCATTAAATTAAGGGATTAGCTTAGGGGGCGCATATTGACCGCATCTCCCCTACGTACCACCGCCAGAAGCAGTCATCACATGACAGGAACTGTTTTAGATGGAAACGAGCATCCCCATGTTTCATACTCTTGGTATCACCCGATGATGTTATCATAATCCCTGTTACGGTTTATTTAATATTTTAGGAGAAACTGGACGTGATCCCGTGACGTGAAACAAGTGATCAGGGATTAAATCCAAAAGAGAATGAACAAGTCCTCATTTATCATCTCTGTATACACATATGATATGTAGCATACCGCGAGACTTTTTTCGCAAGCTGTCGTGATAAAGAACTGATTCGGGAGGGTATATCTCATGATAAGTTTCTTTTTGATAAGCTCCAAACGCGGGGAGCACTGGTTTTGAAGATGTATTTCAACTTGTTCTACACAGCTGTGCGGTCCCCAACACAAAATAGAGCGAAACAAAGCGAGAATCATCACTTATCTGTGGGGCTGCCTATCAGATTCTGTTTTTTCCCTCTTGCATAAATTTGTTATCATGGCTTGTTATGATTCGGAACTGTTTTTGCCTTTTTTTATCGTTGTTCGCTATCTATTAAAAGCGATTTCTGCAAACCCTGTAGTGATAGGGACACGGCAGGTATTTCGTCCATCGTCATAGGGGCTTAAACCAACGAAAGCAGCGTACATTTGCTAAAACTCCACTATAGCAGAACGTTTCTCCTGAGCTAACGATTTGGTACGTATGAGTTTTACAAAAGTGTCTCTTTTATTGGTTTTCGAGACTATGACGAACAGACGAAAATACCTGCCGTGTCCCTATATGTAAACGAATCTGTTAGACAGAGGATTAAATCTGAGTAACATTTGACATCAGTTACTTTGGGTGTATAGGTTTTGGAGAGGTTTTATTATTTTAGCGTTCTCAATCTTTTTTTTTCCTCAAAGGACAAAAGTTAAATAACTTTGAGTACTTTCAACCGAAACGTTTAAAACTTTTACTGAACATAGTTTTTTTTATTGTAGAATTGAATAAACTCATTTAATCGATCATTGCCTATTTCACTTTGGAAGAAAAATATTCATCATGAACACACTTGATTCCCCGTCAAAGTACTGGTTCTATAAATGTCAAACCGATGTTACTTACTTACTTATGGGTACACCTCCGGTGGTGCAATGGACCGACTTGAAAGATCTCCATCCTGAGCAATGTACAGCTATCGCTTTAACCTGTTGTCAGGTTAGATTTCGATCGACTTCTTTTATTTCTTTATTGGGGCTTCACCACCATGAGCCTGTGGGTATGCCTCTGCTGCGATGTCCCGCTGGGTTCCATTCTAATGATTGTTTACAGATTTCGTTTCCACCCCTACGTAGAATGTGGTCGACCCAGCCCCACTTCCGAACCCAAATTTATGTTGCTATCGGCCTCTGGTGACAACAACGATGGAGCTCGATGTTTGAGATCCAGTTGTGAGGCTTCCAGTCCCGAATTATATGCCGCAGGCATCTGTTGATGAACACCTGCAGCCGTTGAATGATACACTGAGTACTCCACTGATACACATCACGTTCGCTAGCGTATAACAGCACAGATTTCACGTTAGAGTTGGAAATTCGTATTTTGGTGCGATCACTTATCTGCACACTACGAAAAGTCTTGTAACATTATGTCATTTAAGACCGACATATGCAAGCGAATCAAAAGACGCATATTTGCGTTCAAATTAATTATTACAAGGCTCTGAAAATGTGTATCCTAAATTTTACACGGCCAAAAAAACTAGTGTGTGTAGCAAAATGGTATGGCGCTGCATGTCAATTTAACACCAGATCTTATGAGTGGGAGTCCCGTTTGATACCACTCTACCATTTCCTGCTGCTTGGCAGAAGCGAGATCGAAGCTTACCATGTTCTACAATTTCATGAATATGGGGAAGCATCAGGCCCATCCACTGCTTGTTCCTTGAAACTGCGCTGAAGGTGAAAAGGAGAAACGAAAACAGTGCTCAGCTGGTGCGCAAAGAATCTTGTATTCATGGGTCACTTTGTTTGTTTCAGGAAGCTTTGGATTTCAGTCATTCTTACTGTAAATTTAAGCCATATGATAATGAGAAGCATTTAATGTCTGGCATTCGGTATTTGATGACAGAATGATACTGCAAAATATATTGTTTTGGGTGTCTGAAGCAAATATGACTCAATATTATGTTATGATTGGATATGCATCTTGGTTGATTACGTCAGCTTAAAGGATTGCGTCCTTATAAAATTGAGAATTTTTGGTGTGTGCCTTTTTTCCAGATATTTCTTAAACTCGCAAAGGCAGCTCTTGCTTTCTTGATCCGTGTGTGTCTCGATGAAGCCGATGATTTCTCAAAACCCCTTGCGTCTCAGGGGCCCCACATATTCTCGTATTGAGACGGTCGAAAGCTTTTTCAGTCAATGAATACCAAGGACTTCGTTGACCTGCTCCAGAATGATACGAAGCGTGAT